>NC_134494.1:36852158-37022094 GCF_040206685.1 Ascaphus truei
TCTACAAATAGAAATGACACTGTCACTTATTGATCATGTGGGAAATCTTCACAAACGGAGACAAAGTAAAATATCAAAATGGTCCTAGAATTATTTTGTTCGAGTTAAACGTTAAAAGAAATTCCTTACCCATGGCCAAGTCATCAAGAGAAAATTATGTGAGGTAGTACTCGGAAAATAAATGACATACTTTTAAGGCAAGAATCGCCAAATCTCCTGGAAACTAAGTTTTCTTTTAAATAAAGTATCACGTGTTTGCATTAAATGGTCCAATTATTTCTCCTACAGTATAAATCTCCCACACAAGAGAGTGACATCACACCTCTGTTCTCAGATCTATTGCCTGGCACATACCCCTTACAGAATGCCATGTTTGGGGCTGACGAAAGGGCACGGCTGTGTCGATTTTAGCATTAGGGGACATTTCTGCTGTAGCCAAGACCAATTCTGGCTTTTGTTCAAGTCATCATGGCAATGGAGAGAAAACAAAGCCAGGAATGGGAACCTATAAACATGAATATAAAATACAGATAAATCAGAGGAGAATGTGTGTCTGGGAAATCAGGGAGGAAAAAAACTCTGGATTGTTTATTACTGGCGACTGGTGTAAAGTTACCTGTTAGCCAAAGTAATGGGTGTAGCCTAAAAAGAAGATGATTTGAACCTACCCCACTGGACTTGCAACACATTATAATAGTCTTGTATTCTTCTATAACAGGGGTAGTCCTCGAGGGCTACCAACAGGTCAGATTTTTGGGATATCCCTGCTTCAGCACAGGTGGCTCAATCAGAAGCAAGTCTTCAACTGAGCCACTGATTGAGCCACCTGTGCTGAAGCAGGTATATCCTGAAAACCTGGCCTGTTGGTAGCTCTTGAGGACTGGAGTTGTCTACTCCTGTTCTATAGCCCTGACAGTGAATGCCGCGCTGTAATAACATATTAGAAGCACGAGGTACTAACAAAGTGTGCCAATGGCCGTGATATGTCATTGCATACAAGGAATTGCTGCAGAATTCTTTCCTCTGAGAGGCATGGGACCCTAATCCAAGGTGTGTACTGCTGCACTTTTCTTCATCCAATCCTTACTTCTGACATATCGTGCAACTGAAGAATAAACAAAGGGTCGCTCTTCTTATTATAGACCCAATGTGCTCGTTTTGGGCTACAAGACAGCTACTTAAAGCTGCAGTTCAGTCCTTTTTTTTTTTTTTTTTTTTTTACTTCAATAGTTTCATGTGTGCAATCTCTAATTACCTAAGGAACTGTATAGCTGCAGGTCAATTCGTTCTCCATGTATTGATAGGCGAAATTTGGTGACATAATTAGAGCTGGCATATGTTTATATTCTGCCTCTGTCACTCAGTGGAAGCTCATGAATATTCATGAGCACTCCTGCACTGACATGTGCTAGAGGGAGGGCAGGGCTGACAAAGGGGTGTGCCAGAGCTTGTGACAGGACATGAAGGGGCAGTGCCTTAGCAAATGGCTGTTAAAATAGAATACAAGAAAATTGGTCTTTCAAAGTTGTTTTTTTAAAAACAGAAAATGCTAAAAGTATTTTTTCTTACTACAGAACTGATTTATTAAAAAAAAACACACATGCAGGACATTGACTGAACTGCAGCTTTAATTTCAACTTCCCAGCTCAACGCCCCAAACATGTCCGTGCTCTTGTTATAAGTGCAAAGTTCACTCTGTGTCACATAGTTTTATACTGATATTATTACACTGCATGTGTGTGGCTGTTATGTTTATCGTTGCACTGCTCTGGTTTGGAGAAGAGAGTGATGAAATGACACGTGATATTGGTCATGAAGGCGTTAGTTGGTAAGGTGCCTTCCTGAGCGGCCTGCCAGCTCCAATGTATATACAAGTGCACGTGTGACTGTTTTGTAACTCTTCAGTGTTGGATTGGCCTGAGGATTGAAGTGTGTTATCTCTGGGAGTCAAGGGGTTAACGACATACTGGAAAATGAGTAACCAGAAGATCAGAGGGAGACAGACAGCTGGAAAAATTGGAGCTGGGCTTTGGATTTCCATGCCAGTCTTACACCTAATGCAGAGGGAATGTGTGTCACCCTTCCTGCAGCTTACGGGACAAAATATAAATCATAGTTACATAGTTATATAGTAGATGAGGTTGAAAAAAGACATGCGTCCATCCTAAATTTAGATGACAGATACTTATCCTATATTTGTATTTATAGTATATTGATCCAGAGGAAGGCAAACCAAAAACCCCAGTGACAAATCATCTAATGATATCTCATAAGGGGAACAAAAATAATTCCTCCCTGACTTCAAATATTGGCAATCGGATTACTCCCTCCCAACATCCTTCTCATGTTAACTTATTTGGTATATCCCTGTATACCTTTCCTTTCTAAAAAGACGTGCAACCTTTTTTTGAAGAGATCTATTATATCTGCTGCCACAGTCTCCATGGGTAATGAATTCCACACTGTAACTGCCCTTACGGCAAAGAACCCTTTCCTTTGCTGCTGGTGAAATCTCCTTTACTCCAACCTTAAGGGATGCCCCCAACTCCTTTGTACTGCCCGTGGGATGAATAGTTATTTAGAAAACTCCTTGTATTGTCCCAGAATACATTTGTGTATAGTTATCATATCCCCTCTTAGACGTCTCTTTTCTAATGTAAACACATTTTATTTAGCTAGCCTCTCCTCATAAATCAGATTATCCATCCCCTTTATTAATGTCTTTTCTATGGAGTGGTGCCCAAAACTGTATTAAGGTGTGGTCTTAATAATGCTTTATAAAGGAGCATAATTATGTTTACTTCCCTTCCATCCATTCCTTGTTTAATGCAAGATAAGATCTTGTTTGCCTTTGCAGCTACAGCATGACTTTGGGCACTATTGCTAAGTCTGCCGCCTACATGCACTCCTAAATCCTTCTCCATCAAGAATTATCCAAATGTATCCCCATTTAATTTATAAGTTGCCTGTTTATTCTTGTTTTCCAAATGCACAGCCTTACATTTATCTGTATTCAATCTCATCTGCTACAGTATTTACAGAACCTGCCCAAGTTTCCAGTCTATTCAAGTCCCTCTGGAGAGAAATTACATCCTGCTTTGATTCTACTAACTTACACAATTTAGTGTCATCAGCAAAGATGGAGACTTTGATCTCTATGCCAACTTCAAGGTCATTAATAAACAAGTTAAAAAGCAGGGGTCCCAGTACCGATCCTTGAGGTACTCCACTCACAACTTTAGCCCAACCTGAAAAAGTTCCATTTATGACAACCCTCTGTTGTCTTTCCTTCAACCAGTTTTCAATCCAGGTGCAAATATTTTTACGTAGTCCAATTTCCTTTATTTTGTACACTAACCATTTGTGTGGAACTGTATTACGTAAAAGCAACTGCATTACCCTGGTCTGAATTCCTACTTACCTCCTCAAAGAAACTAATACGTTTAGTTTGGCATGATCTATCCTTCATAAATCTTTGCTGACTATTACTAATAATTTTGTTTTCCATGAGATATTACTGAATATTATCCTGTACTAAACCTTCAAGTACCTTCCCTACTATTGATGTCAGGCTTACAGGTCTGTAATTCCCTGGGTGTGATCTAGCTCCCTTTATAAATGTAGGTACCATGTCTGCTTTATGCCAATCTTGTGGCACTGAGCCTGTGGAAATGGAGTCCTTGAATATTAAATGTAATGATTTGGCTATTACTGAACATAGCTCTTTAACAACTCTTGTATGTATTCCATCGGCGCCAGGTGCCTTATTTACGTTAATTTTATCAAGCCACTTATGAACTTCTTCCTCAGTTAAACAATTGTTCGTTAATATAGACTTCCTCCTGCTGCACTACTATTGCAATTGATTCTTCCCTGGTAAATACAGAGACAAATAATACCTATTTTTTCCTTATGTCCAATCATTTGCCTGTCCATCTCACAATGAAAGGGTCCTATATTTTCTTTACTATTTTTTTTATTATTAAGGTACTTATAAAACTTTTTATGGTTGATTTTACTTTCTATTGCAATGCTTTTTTCATTATCCATTTTTGTTAATTTGATTGTCCTTTTGCAATTTTTGTTACAGTACATTCCTTATAATTCTGATACAATGTCTCCGTCCCTTCTGACTTAAAGAACCTAAATGCCTGCCTCTTCTTTTCCATTTCCTCCCCTACCTGTTTATTTAGCCACATTGGTTTAGACTTATTTTTTTTATACTTATTACCCAAGGGTATACACTAATAAGTGTGCTTTTCTAACAATGTTTTAAAGACTGCCCATTTATCTTTCACATTTTACCTACAAAAACATCATCCTAATTTATTCCTCATAGATTATTCCTCAATTTATTAAAAGCCTTTCTAAAATGTAAAGTCTTTGCTGAACCAAAATAATTTGTTTTTTGATCATTTATTTCAAAAGTGACCATGTTATGATCACTGTTTCCCAAATGTTCCAGGACTTGGATATGTGTTATTACTTCTTCATTGTTTGATATTACCAAATCCAGTATTGCCCCTCTCCTGGTTGTTGCTCAATAATTTGGGTCATGTAATTGTCTTTAAGCACCCCCAAAACCTGTTTATTTTCATTGTAATGCTAATCTCATTGCCCCAGTCTATGTCTGGATAATTAAAATCACCCATTATGCAAACATGACCTAGTTTTAATGCCTTCTTCATTGTCAAAAGTATTTTAGCTTCCTCAATCTCACAGATATTTGATGGTTTATAGCATATCCCTACATGCATTTTCTTTGTACTTTTACCTCCACTGCTAATTTCTATCCAGAAGGTCTCTACATTTTCATCATACCCTTCATAAACATCATCTCTTATGATATGTTTTAGACCCGGTTTAATATATAAGCATACTCCACCTCCTCTTCTATTTGCTTGATCCTTCCGGAAAAAAAGGAGATACAGTAACCATCTAAATTAACTGCCCAGTCATGAGTTTCATACCACCATGTTTCAGTAATGCCTATGTGGAAGTATATTTTTATATTCTTAACATATGTATAAGGAAAGCAATGCTTTGTATTACAGTGTATTATGGGTAGTAGAGTAATGCCATGTACTGTATATGAAATAAGTTTGTTCTCTGAATTTTCTGTCACCTTATAATAGCTGACTCTGTGCTTTTTTTTCTGAGGTGGGCCCCTCGAGTTCTTATCTGTTAAATTGCCAGTTCGGTAAGAGATATACAGCTGTTAGCCTTGAAGGGAGAAGATGAAATTGCCAGGCACCATAAGTATTTCTTTGTGTTTAGTCTGCTAAAATATATAGCAAATGTATAACCAATAATGACATCCTATAAGATAAGAAATGAGACTCCAAATGAAAGAAAGAAATATACTGACATATGAAAATAAGTTAGATTGTTTAGGACTATTGCCCCTGTGTCTTTGTGTAAGGCTGAGTCTATGGTGAGTGCTTAGGTGCTGACCCGTGCTGAGGCGCGCTGACGCTTGTCAGTGAGCCCCTGCAGCCGCAATGAGAGCAGCTTTAGCAGGGGCTCGCGCACGCGTAGCTCTTAAATTTTTTTTCGTTTCGGCGCTCACGGGAGTGCAGGGCCAGTCACATGAGCGGTTTGCCCAATGAGGGCGAACCAGCTCCGTGACGTCACTGTCCCACTCCCCGACACGTCCCCGGACGGCGAGCGAACTAAGGCCAGGGAAAGCACCCGCTTTCCCTCAGCCTCAGCGCCTCCGCACGGCTCCAGTGACCATGGACTCAGCCTTAGTCAGACAGCAATGTTTCAATGTGTACCAAGACTGCCGGGTCAAGCCCAGCCCCTCCCAACAATCTGTCAACCCGATTCGCAATGTACCAAATTTATGCCCCCGGGAGACAACAAACGGTTTGGTTCATTCGATCATGGCAACAGATTGCCCTATCTACCTTCCTAATAATGGAGTCCCCTACCACCCCAATATTTCCTCGTCTCTGAGTATCCAGAGTCCCCTCTGTGCTGGAGGAACTATTCCTCTGAGTGCTAATGGAATCAATCTCCCCCTGCCTTGCCATTCCTGCCCAGACACTCCCAATATCTTTACTCAATATGGAGAATCAGCTGGAATGGGTCAGCTCAGAACTGGCCTTCCTTTTCCACCTGCTTCCCCTTCTAACTGCGCTTATAGTGCCGGCAACGGTGATGCGACATCACGGCAAAACAAATGTATTGCCGCTGTCGCGTGCGCTTCTAGTAGACGGCTTGGTCGCGATCGCTGGAAGTCAAGTCAATTTGATTTTTACAGCGACCGCAGCGTGACGTCACTGTTGCCGGTGCCAGCACTATAAGCGCAACCTAACTGTTACCCAGCTACCTAACTGTTCCTCACTCACAGTGCCACACTCTCCACTACTAGTCCCAGCCAGGGCCTGCTCAGTGAGCACTAAACTCCTTTCAAGATTGTCAACGTCCCTCAATATTGCAAGTTTCCTCTTCAGATCAGCAATCTCTGACTCTATAGAGACCCCCCGCTCACACTTCTCACAGAGGTATGCTCCCTGGAACAGCTGCTCCAAGCGCACATACATGTGACAAGATGTGCATTGAGTGGCATTCGCAATCCTGCTCATTGTTGCAACTATGGAGGTATAAGTGCTAACAATTTACTGTACTTCCCTATACTATAACTTGTTTTCGCCCCTTCCGTGTTCAAACTCCTTCTGGTTTTAACGCCACACTTAATACAAACAGCACTTGAAATCAAACAGTAATTCAGTCACACAGATCAGGACCCGTAGGCTCAGGATTCGTTACAAGCCTGTGTTTTAAGTGTTTAAACATCATTAATGTTACAGAAAGTGAATGCAGGATGTAATATCTTTGTGAGAATAATCAGTTCCAAAAGACTAAATACGACCCAGAAATGCAGGGTAAAGCAAACTGTGTCAATACAGAGAGCCACAAAACATGGACGGCAAGGGAAAGAAAAGTCCGCATTGGTGAAAAGAAACGAGGAAAACACACCTGACGTATTCCCAAACATAAAGGAACTCTTGTATTGTCCCAATCATTTGCCAATATATGTGATTTCTTCTTTTTAATACAGTATCTGTTTTCATTCATATTTGTGCGTTTATTGATACGTCACTTTTTGCCTTCCCAGGAGAGCCGCGCGGTGTCTTGCAGGGGGACTGGGATAGGACATGTTTTGCAGTTCAAATGCTTTTCACTTGATTGTCACCTCCTGTGACTAACTAAGATTCACTGCTGCTAATACTCACATTCAGACGCATTTTACAACCCTTTCCAATGCAGCTGGTGAATGGCCTTTAATATGTCAGTCGCTGCTGTGGCGCGAAACGCGTTAGAGGATTTCCTCCGTTTTTTGCATTACCAGCCCTTCATTTTGTGTTGGCCGTGCACCGCCATTGTTTCTTTTGAGATCTACCGTTCCATGCGGAACGTGAGACACGAAGACTAATTTGCTGTTACTTCTAACTTGGTGCTATGTGTAACCTGTGGCCTTTCAGTCTGTATGTCTCTTTGATCATCAACAGATTAATGGACAGAAATATATGTTACAAAGATGTTCAGCAAGGGAGGCGTCGACTCCATGTGTGTCTGTTGGTTGGTAGAGTGTAGCTTGGACCTTTTAAACATGAGGATAGAACTGTCCTGTAAAGTGTCTGATTCATTTGATACTCTTGAAGTAGTGGCTTTTGATGCACTGACAGCTGGAAGGCTTTACACTGTCTGTTGTCTTGCCAATGTATATTCTTAGTGGATAGGCGTCTAAATGTCAAAATGAAGAAAATAGATTTGTATCCGCAAAACATGGATTTGTTGTTGTTGGAGATCATCCTAAATACTACCACTTCCCAGAGACGTTAACAATAAAACTTGTCTTTGGGGAGAGGCATTAAAAGGAGAAAAAAGGAAGTCTTTGAAAAATGACCAATAAAAAGAGACTTATGCAACTAACGAGACAGATGTTGCAATTTGTCTGCAAACCAGATTCGTTGCAAATCGTGTTACCTTTTCGTGGATCAGAATTAGAGTTGCTTATAGAGGAGATCAAAGAGCTTCCGAAACCTCACAGGCCTTTCTAGAGAGCTCGCTACACTTGCTTTTGGATATCCCTGCACACCGTTATTTCATCTACAAAGTATCACACCCTACATCGGAACTTGTCTTCTCCAGGAACATGACTGGAAGGCCTCCTCCCACGCGTTTCGGGCGAGTTCGAGAAAGGGCGCATTCGCCTGAAACGCGTGGGAGGAGGCCTTCCATTCATGTTCCCTAGTATCCATTTTATGTAGCTTCAATAAATTGTTTTTACCCCAACCTGGTGAGCCTGATATCTACAGGAGCCGCGCTGACATCGATCTTCTATTCTTCTCCAAATGAACATCTATACCATACTAATGGGAGTTAAGCAATATATGAATTTATATTCCCACATGCATGCCTGTTGGTCAATATAAGTAATTATACTCGCGCAGCAAAACTATTTGGGCATATTATTGTATCCTTAAGGGATCACCATTTTTGGTATCACCATTTCCCTCGCCCATGTGGAGGTTAAAGGATTTAAGTACCTGGTCACTTTTTTGGTAATTATTTTTAGATTGAGGTGATTCACTAAATCACTCAATTTATTAGAAACTTCATATTGATGTGTTTGTATTTTTTTCACATATCTACAATCTGCACACGGTTTCGGAGGACCAGCACCAAGGAGGACTGTTTTCTTATCACGTATCAATAAGGATGTTTGGACAATCCATCGGTCATCCAGTCTGCAGGACTTCTGATATTTGAGGTGGTTTCACTGTAAACATTTATTATCACCAATTACCTTGACCCAGTTTGGATTCAGCGCGGAGGTTGTGCATTTACTCCATTACTATTGTCATTTTGCTGGAATATAAACGATCACAATTTACAAAATGAAAATAAACACATTAGAAAGCAAGAAATGTTTCATTAAATCGATCAGAATCCAGCAGATAATGAATCTATTCCAACATTCCAATAACTGAACAGGTCTCTCTTTATAAAAATAAATAAATAAAAAAAAAAGACAAAAGGAAATATATATTTCGGTTGTTGGTTGCCAATTCAATTCCCACTTACTCTATTGAACTGTTGTGTGGAAATGAGGAACTTTTATTTGATAGATGGACTTGTGTACAGGAAGGTTCAGGGAGCTGGAGGTCAAGGTGTAGAAGGACTAATAAATTGGAACTAGAAAAATAGTTTCTGATAAGCTGGTGGGGGTGGAAAACCAACTGGCAGCACGTGGGATATAGGAAGGGAACTTGTATTATTAAATGCTGGAGATATTTAGCATTCCGTGGATCTGCTGACATGTCACGGGGATGCCCAGGTGTATACAGGATGTTACCCATTCAGAACCGCTGCAGATTACCAATAATGGTTAGTCTTCTGATTTGGTGCAGTATATGGGCCCCTGATAACCAGCTTTGTTTTACTAAAAAAAAGTGCTATTTTATGTATCTATAAAGGAGCACTTTACTGCCAATCTGCTTCCTCATTGTACTGTATATTAGCATTCAGTAAAGTATACAAAGTTTACATGTTTTCCTGCTGACTAGACGGTATAAGGTTTGACCATTCCATAGTCTACCCTAATATTAGTGCCAGTCAGGGCCATGAACCGTTTTCCGGGGGCCCAGGACTAGAGTTTCCACCAGGGACCCCGGTGTCAGCAGCCTTGCGAGCCACCCCACATTTTCTTACACACACACACCCCCTCTCACATACCTCCTCGCTCTCTCACCCCCTCTATTTCTCTCCCCCCCCCACACTCCCCCTCATCCTCTTCCTCCCCCCATGTATTTCTCTCCACCTTCTGTCTCCACTCCCTTTCTCCTCTCTCCTCACCCTCTCTTATACCCCACCTCTTCCTCCTCCCTCACCTCTCCCTCCTCCCTCACCTCTCCCTCCTCCCTTTCCCCATTTCTCTCTTGCTCTCTCACTCCCCCCTCTCTTGCTCATTCACTCCCCTCTTACACCCCATCTCCCCCTCTCTCACTCACTCTTCCCCCCCTCTCTCACACCTCCATCTCTCCCCCTCTTAAACCCTCTCTCCCCCTTCCTTTCTTACAACTCCTCTCGCTAACTCTCCCTCTTTCTCTCCCTCTCACTCAATGCCTCCCTCCTCTCACTCAATCACACGCCCTCTCTCAAATGCCAATCCCTCTTTACACCCAATACACACAGTGCCCCCCAAGAATTTTAGCTTGCGGGAAGAGGCTTCCTGTGATATGCTGATCCAGCACTGATCATCGAGCAGAGTTGAGGCTTGGGGTGAAGGCCATGCTGCAGCTGGGGAGAATTGAGGCCTGGCAGCCAACAGAGGTCCGGTAGCAGGACACAGGAGTTGGGCCCGACTCTGCCCAACTTTCAGCACCGGTCGGCCAAGTTCCTCGCAGCCACCGGGCCAGTAACCTTATAAGGAACAATGAAAGGATTAGGTAACAGTTAGTGATACTTGTGTTAACTAAGGTGGTTAGGAGGAGAGAGGAGAGAACCCTATGTGATGCACTCAACCCTACTAATCAAAATAATAAACTTTTATTTATTGAAAAATGCAAACATAACAAATATATTTAAAACCTAAAGAGTGTACTGTGCAGTTCTGATGTGCATTCACTCTGGATGACCAGGTAGTGTCATAACTCGTGTGATGCACTGTAGATAAGAGAAACTGTGGATTCTCACAACACTAGTTTGAGAATGTAGTGAATGCACAATGTATATGACCCTGTGGGGGAAACAACTAGTGTGCACTCTACACAGGTGTTGTGATACACAGGCACTGGGAGCATTAATAGTGCATTAGTAGTGCAACTCTGTGTTACAAGGCTGCAGTGAGGTACATAACACTGCTGCATACACAGGGAGCCAAATGCAGACCCAGATAGGGAAAGGACCCCCCTGATAACAAATCAATGGGAGCGCTGCTAGGAGGTGGGTGCAGGTAAGTATACCCCGTTGTAAACCTCATGCGGGTACTCCAGACCAGAACTCACACTTTTAGCAGCTCCTACCAGGGGGGGGGGGGAGAGATGTTATCGCAACTCTGCTGTGTATATATACTTATGGCTAGCCAGTGCCAGCAGAAACTCTGATATGCCTAGTTTCTAGCTAGTGGGATCCACATCTGTGGCCCACATCAAAGTTTAAAGCTAATCTACAGGACGTGAACAAACTCCTATGAGTTTGACACTGCAGCAGTACAGCCGGCGTCGCTATGACGTCATCCCGACGCGCGTTTCGTTCCAACAAGGGAACTTCTTACTAGTTCTAATGTATTGTGGTTTGCTAAGCACTAAGGTTAGGAAAGTATAGGGGAGGCAAAGGAAATATATGGGTATATAGTAAAGTGAAAAAAGAATAAAACAAGGCACTTCGGATTTACAATGCTATTTAGCTGGGTATGGGTATATGGTATGGGTATGGGTATATAGTAAGACAGAGGCAGATTTTACCGGCAGCTACATAAAGGATCAAACAATACACAGTCCCAAGAAGGAGGGGTGTTGGAGTGGGCTTATCACCTGACTTCAGTCTAACCAAACAGTCGGGCCCATGGACTATAGGGAAAGGGCCCATGATCAGGCCTGTATTTCCCAGTAGGCCCACTAGGCCCAGGCCAAGGGCGGCAAAATCGGAGGTGCAGCATCTCGGCGTCCCTCTGCCTCCAGAAGATTTGGGAAGGCTGGTGCTCCGTCGCCACCCTTCTCCTCCTCCAACTTTGCGGCGTCAAATGACGCACGCGACATCACACAGCATCTCGTTGCCATGACAATGTCACGTGATGCCACGTGACCGTGCGCCATAATTTCACACTGAGACGCAGGAGGAGAAGGGCGGCGGCAAAAAAAGGTGAGTGTCTAAGGGCGCACCATAGGCAAGATTGGCCCTGCCCATGACTGCAGTGACGACGCCCTGCAGTGTATTAAGGTTTACATTGGGTTGGTTAGGAGTTGGTGCGTGGGCAGGTTAGTAAGGAGAAAAGGTGGGTAACAGGCTTCAGGGGCAGCCATGGTGCTGAAAATGTTTGTGTGTTCTATATGTTATGTATTTTATTTGTTGGCACAGCATGCGGGATGTTCCTCACCAGCTGAAGTTGGTTGGGAGTTTTACCTGGTGTGGGCTCTGGTTGAGGCATAAGAAGGTAGTAGCAATGCCAATAGCCTTGCGCCAAAGGTTGGCTGTTATGGGGATACGTCATGGCCATTGGCTCTAGTGGTCAGCGGACGGCATGATGTCAATGTTTCAGCTGTTTTATTGTGTAAACTTTGGCTGGCAAGTTTGTGTGATGTTAATTTAGTAAATGATGTTTAAATCCAAATCGGTGTCCTTGCTTGAGTGGGATTTGGGTGGAATGGCCTGGTGAGCAGGGAACATGGAGGGATCTGTGAGTCCTGATTACATGTAGCTTTGGCTGTAATTATGTCCGTAACATGGGTCGTAGTATTGTTTAGCAGAGCTGTAAATGTTAGAACTGTAAAAACATTCCACCGTTTATTTAGCCAAATTATGGCTGAGAATCTGTTAGTTCTCTTCCAGTTTGCAGCACGTGTTACGAATGTCAAGACGTTTTCTTCTATATTGGGCTGTGAAATATGGAGAAAATAAATGAATAGGGTTATTTATCAGCGTTTCATTTGCTGCAAACCCAGTGCAAAGGTGCTGCAAATCCTCAGCACCATATTTATCAAGGACAATAATCTCATTTCTTTCAATGAAATCTTGTGATCTAAGTACCCGATCTAGAGTTTAGACTTCATCGCAAAAGTAGCGGTGGAGTTAGCGCTGTGCCCTCGCTGTTTCTGGAATTACGACCTGACCTTTTTTTGTCAGGTGTTATCCAGTCGTTAGCAGCTGGTTTTTTTTAAACTGATAATGAGATTAATGCCGTTGGCTATGTGTCTTTCGCAATCATACATGTGTTTTCATTCTACAGAGTTTCACGCTGCAAAGCCAGTATAACCAGCCTCACACTGAGGAGACTCAAAAGGTCAAAAGAGCTATCTGTGGGCAGGGTTACTGGCTCTGCACTTCTGTAACCCAGGCCTTGCTGAAAAGTTGTGTAATGCAGCAGGCAGAAGCTTATAGGTTTCCATGATAAAATGGATAAGAAGCCAAAGGTGACACTGTGAGTGCTCATTTGCATGTAATTTCCCAGAATCCCTGGTTGCAGTGGAAGCATTGCATGTTAAGAGATAATGGGGAAAAGCAAGGCTACAGTCTTGTCTGAGATGTGTAAATGTGCTCACGAGTGACAATTCTAGGGAGCAATGCGCTTAATACCTGGGAACTACCTACAGAAACAGATAGGTCCCCTGAAATGACCACCTACTGTAATCATGCAGCACTGCCAGTAATTTGATCATTGGAGGGATAGCCATTCTTTTGTGTATTTTAGGCTCCAAGTCAGCCTGCATAAGCTTCAACATCTCCATGAGGATGTGCAGCGTTTCCTTAATGCTCGAGAACCCCTCATGACCAGTCCTGCCAAAAACATTACCTCTAGCCCTATTAACTTTGTCCCTTGTCTCCTGGGTCTTGGTCTATTCTCAACAATATTAAGTATTACCAGGTAGCGTCCGCACATCAATAGAGTGGCAGTTACAGCCACAGCTCCAGAAAATGTAAGTAGCAAATACTGGCTTCTTATAGTGTAGTCTGATTAGCGTCTGATCCCTATAGGTGCATAATTAAGAAGGGGTCTTAAATTACGAACAGCCACTAATCAAACTCTGAAGTGAATACTAATATATATCAATGTGTTTACGATAGGTGCAATTGAACATGTGTATGCCCATGCTGTGCTCTTTTACATAAATTAGGAATAGACACTGTTGGACCTAAAACACCCCTGGACTTTACCCTCTTAGGATTCTGGGTAACAAGAGAGACTGTGTCTATTCATAAGAAGAGAGACTGTTTAAGACTTGGTCAGTGGGATCCAGCAAGGAATGAGTTAATATCTCAATGCCAAGCTTGGTGCTCCTGAAAGGAGACAGAGCAGCCGGACTTAGAACATGCATCCCACACAGCTAGACCCAGGAACAGATAACAGGAGACAAAGAAGATACCGTTATAGAACACGGGAGGTATTTGCAGCATGCGCGGAGAGAATGCTAGAAGAAAGAATGATTAGTGTGACAGATTTTCAAAAGGTATAAGTAATAAGTCCTGAATACGATTCCTTTGTCAGAGAAGAGTACTCTTGATTGCTTTGTCCCGCACCCAAAGGACAGAGCTGGCTATTTTAGACGTATTGATGCTGCACTCAGAATAAACGATTTCTTCTCTTTTAACACACCTCCGTTTCAGCCTCTTGGTTTTACAGACACATATCTGCTCTGCATGTCGAGTCGTTATATATTAACCACCCTCGCCCCAAACCTGGGCCTATTTGTGGCCAAAACTAAATTGGGGTCTTATTTTTACGAGGCAAAAACTGTCCATTTGCAGCACAACTCCACTGTTGTTAACCAATTGTAGCAGGGCCACCCCTGGCTACTATGCTGCCCAATGGGCTGGCAGTGAACCCTGGTACTATCAGGTTGTCAGTAGTTGGTATGGGGTTTTCCCCTCACCTTTGGTACTGCACTTGAGTGACAGCAGGGGGTTGTACATCCTGTTGTGGCTGGGACAACGGGGTGCCCGCCTTCTGGCTATACTTAAGGGCAGGACCGCCCTAAAGTTGGAGGTTGTTCCTTCCCCTCTGAGGAAGGCAGGTCACACAATTGGCAGCCTGAGATTGGGGCCTTCCCATGTGCTTTTCCCTCCGGGGAGAGTGAGTGTGGACCATACTTCTGCCTCTGCTACGGAGGTGGGGAAGAGCTAGGACGGCTGCAGGTGCCCTTGGCCTGTAGTGATGGTACAGGGACCATCTTCAGTGACAGCTGAGTTGACTGACTGTATCCGGCAGAAGACTGCTGAGTAACTGTAGTAATAAACCATTCCTGTTTTGCAATATACCTCCTGCCTGGTGCGTGACTTTACTGGGGGGAGAGGTAATAGTTCTACCGTGGGAGATCACCTTCAGTTCCTGGAGCCTACGGCAGATGGAGGCGGTGCACTGCTAAGGAGATATGTGGGGTATGAACCCGAGAAGCCTGTTCCTGTGTCCCCACTACCACCGGCGGACGACTCGGCCCTCCTGTTACCAGCAGGTACTGATGCAGCGGCCGTTATTCGAACACATCACGGCGCCGATTTTGAGTTCTCTGCTGTTCCCCACGCAGCATGAACGCGGCCAATCGCCCCAGGCAACCGCGCTTATCGCAGATGTTTTGTTTGAATTTCATGGATTCTGTTTCTTCGTTTGCAATAAAATGGATGAATTGTAATGTGTACAGTACGGTGCTACTGTGTCAATTTCATGTTTTTAATAGCCAGAACACTAACATTTGTTTTTCTGCTCTCGCCGCGCTCGCATCTTAGTGCGGGGAAGGCTGGAATTCATCCCGCGGTTTCAAATCGGGTTTCCGATGTACATGACGTGTGAAGTGTTCGAATAAAGGCCGCTGCATCAGTATATGCAACATACACCCTGTAATGCCCCCTTTCTGCGATTGGGTGGGGGAAACACCCCAATGTCTTTCGGCTGAAAAGCTGCGACTAAACCAGTGCAAAAACGGCAGCACATTGCTCAAAGATGATCCCAGTGTTCCTTTTTCTATACAGTGTACAGGCCGGAGTGTGCAGTACTGTTCCGCACATGAAGCTCCGATAACTGCAACTACACACCGGTAACAAAGATGTGTAACCTGTACGTTCTGTGCTCACATCCCACGGAGGGGGAACTGGAATACAGTTGTCAGTGTTGCACTGAGACAGTTCTTCGTACAATGTAATCGTGTGCAGAGGTTTTGGACACTTTACTGCACATGAAATTGAAACCTGAGAGGTGTTAGATGCCTTGTACACACAATTACATGTTACTGTTGGATTATTGAAAGCTATCGCATCCTGTAATGAATCTACACTCCTCTAGTACCAATAAGGCTACTGATACTTGCTGTAACATTTTGCAGCAAGTAATCAAAGCTATAGAAATCACTGTGTCTCTGTATACAGCTGCACACCACGTGTGTTGGGGCTAATAGCAGCTTTTAGTTCAGTAATATGTACTTAGTATTTGAACTGGTATTTAAAACCCTCGCAGAACTGGACAGTAATTACTGCATGAGGTAACGCTGGTTGTATTTTCATAACTACGCTTGGTGGAGGTAAAGTATTATATTCTCAAGCTAATATTTCCTACGCTAAAATAGGATGTGGTGTTTATTTTTTTTTAAATATGAAAATAATACATCACGCCAAAATGTTTAACAAGGCAGCATGCTATAAATAAGCAGAACGTCTGCATGCTGCAATCTTTATCTTAAAGCAACAGCCCCCCCCCCTTAATATGCGCATCAATACAATCCACACAATGATAAGTAATTAGCTAAATTGACGAATGATCTGTTCTCCTGTGATGTAATCGATCAGCGAAGATTCGGCTCGTGGGTTCACTAAATGGCAGCAAAAAAAGGACCAAAGATGCAAAGTTCTGTGGGGAAGATCATGTGACCAGACAGTCACTAGATACAATCGGTGCACTGCTAGAGAGAGGACAGGGCTCAAAAAGGGGTGTGCCAAAGCCTGTTTCAGAAGAGGGAGGGGATGTGACTTTGTAAATTGTTGCTATAGAAACAAAAAATGCTTGTTACATTATAATACATTCAAAATGTCATTCAGAGTTGTTTAAAAAAAACTACAAGTATTTTATCATAATACAGAACTGATTTATTTAATAAAAAAACACACACATGTAGGATATTGCTTGGTCTGCAGCTTTAAAGCTGCAACTGGATCCTTATTTTAAACACCCGACAAAGCATGCAGCCTAACTGAAGCTTATTTTAAAACACTGTTAGGTTGGTGGGCTGACCTGGGAGATTGGTTAGGCTTCAAAAAATGACAGGGAGAGATGTATAATTTGATACTTCCCCATTATAATAGGTAAATCTATTAAATCCTTGAACTCCTCATTTTGACACTCCAAAATAGATCAGTGACACAAACAAGACAAAATAATAACGAGGAACTTTAATAAATTGAAGTTCAAATTTTTCAATCAACTTTCTTGCTGTTCTTTAAGCGCCTTCCTATCTGTTAATATAATAAGATAATTTATATCATCATCATTTATTTTTGGGAGTAAAAACACGCCTCCAGGAGCATGCGGGGCATCCGGAATACTTCACAGTTACACAAATTAAAATGAAATACAATTCTTTTGTTAGACCGGGAAACACAGAATATCATCTGTTTAATTAAAAGGAGAAGGGAGCACAGGAAAGCTTCTGCCTGTGTATTATATGCATATATTCGGCATGTTCTGCGACACTTATTGATTTTTTTTGTAGGTTTATTTAGTGTATTGTAACGCTGTTATCAGACTTTTCCTGGTTCCCTGACGGCGAGATGAGAGGTGCCATTTAGAATGGTAAGGATGAAGGGAGAGGGATGTTGGCGTCGGTGATCTGGATGAGGGGGGAAACGCTACAGTTTGCCATCTCTGCTTCATCGTAGAGTTCGACCACTTGGTTTTGTGTGGATTGTATTGTGTTATGTAACTGTGCAGCTTGAGAATTATGGGTCACGCAGAGGGCATCTTTCAATGTGCTGGGTTCTCGTGACATCTGCCTAAGCCACACAATCCACAACAACTGATTATTTTGTTCCTTAATGTTCTTTAAAGTGGAATGACAGTGGCGTGTTGTGCGTTGCAGTCACTGCATTGTAACATAGTTATGGCTATACGGACTGCAGCAGAGTTACAGATCTCAACGTCTTTAGCATCATACAATCAGTTGCTGACCAATCTATGCACTTCAGCAGGGGTGGCCAATACCAGTCCTGAAGGGCCACCAACAGGACAGGGTTTCAGGATATCTGCAGCACGGGGATAGTAGTTGACTACTGATTGAGCCGCCTGTGCTGAAGCAGGGACATCCTGAAAACCTAACTAGTTGGTGGCGCTTGAGGACTGGAGTTGGCCTCCCCTGCACTGCAGTATGTGAATAAATACGGCTTTTGTTCAACAGAATCTCTGCCTCCCCAGATTTATAAATCAGAAGGCTCCATTCAGTAAAGCTCACAGCCTCCGATTTTGGAACTGCAGTTGACCAAAGGATCCAAATTTTCAGAGGGCTGTCACGGATACATTGAAGCTGATCTCCTCTCACATTATTAAAAGGGCTCCTTAAAATGTTCCGCACATCCACCATTCATAGAAGATTTCAGTTAACACTTGAATTTGAGTCAGCTGCTTATCACTCCAAAAAGAAGAATGTACTCAGGTAAAATAGACTATTAGAGAGGTCGCACAAACCCTATCAGCCCTTACTGTCAGCCCAGCCAGCTATAGAATGTACTCCGGAGATTCCTATGCCTGTCAGTGTACAGGTATTCCCGCAATTAGCTGCTATCATTAATATCCATTCAGCGCCCATAAATGGCTGATAATGGCTACTGCACTTTAATTAATACACGACCAATTGAGAAGGGACCTCTTCGGCGCTCCAGTCCTGGGGTCAACAATAATAATACTATTCTACTAATAATAATACAAATAACAATACCAATACTAATAATACTACTACTAATAATACACACATTAACAATAATACCGATAGTTATAATAATGATAATAGTATTACTTCTACTACTACTAATAAAATCAATAATAATACTAATAACATTGCTATTACTACTACTACTAATAATAATAATACAAATCTATCATTCCAATACTAATAATACTACTACTAAAAATAATAGTACTACAGATATTAACAATAACAATACCAACGATTACAATAATACTAGTACTATTACTACTACAAATAATAAAATGAATACTAATACAGTAGCAATACTATTATTACTACTACTAATAATAATAAACCATACTAGTGGTTTATTTGCTGAGAACCATAGAATGATACATTGCTGACCTTTTGGTTTTTAATTAGATGTCAGTACAGTTATTATGCCATTTCATAATATTATTATCATAGTGAATGTGTGTTTTGTACAATTCTCTTAGTAAATAAATCCTAACGACATGTTGGTCTATAAGAAGGTCAGGAGTTTAAAATTGTTTGATGACTATGCAAACGGCAACTGATTGAGTGCTGAAAACCCTGAGCATTGTGGCTCTTCATCAATCCAAGAGATAACAGCCCATGTTTACTAAGCAGTGCTACGCCAGAAGACACCTTCCAACAGCTAAATAATAAACCACAAGGTGTCTTTTAGCCCCCAAAGAGTCACATGGCATGATACTGCTTAGTAAATATAATATAATATAAACATATACGCCTATACAAGACATCTTTTACCTGCAATGTTTATAAAAAATATTAAACTTGAATATCCAGTGTGTAAAATCTCAGGCCGTGCTTATAGTGCCGGCGACGGCGATGCGACGTCGCCCGAAAACAAAAGCGCTGCCGCGTGCGCTTCGACGACAAAGCAACGGAGCCAGTGACGTCACCCGTCGTGTCGCCGTCGCCATTGATGCCACTATACTGTAGGCACGGTCTCATGTTACTTTATCTTACGTTTGAATATTCGACATTAATAATAATGTTTAATCACGGCTTTTTTAAACTGAATCAATGTTTTTTTGCATCATGTACCAATAAGTAACATTATAGGAAGCAAAAGCCGGGTTGACGGGTCCACCTTCAACAAAAAAACAAAATTGGTTTAATGGGGTTTATAATTCTGCTTCAGCAATCCAAATATAGAATGAAAAGTATACATCATGATGGCCCCCATATCACAGTATAATTCGCATTCAAATGTAAATGTGATGTTTTTTTTTTTTTTTTTAATATCTGTTGCACCAAGATCTTCTATGCTATACAATTGTATTTATTTATGGAACCATAAAATGTTAATTCCTAAAAAAATAGAAAGTGGTGTGTGAATACAGACACAGGAATCCCACAGCTCAGGCCTAAAAACCCTTCCTAAAAAAAAACTCCAAATAATTCCTGTACTAAGAAACTGGAGAACTTTTATAAATCATCTAGTTATTTAAATAGATAAAATAGGGGGCAGATTCTCATATTTCCGTTACATTTGGCCTATTAACGTGTTTTCCTCCATTTAACGGGTATCCACAAAGGAAATTTCATGCAAAACCAACCTCCGTTAGTCCACTCAAAGCGTGTCTCCATGGCCACTGTGACTTCCAAGGGGTTAATACGCAGGCAGTGGCTTAAATATTTGGACTTGTTCAGGGTATTGACTTTGGCTTCCTATATTTCTAAGGCATGGAGCCTAGGTGGGCAAATTCAGAACCCTGGACAAGGACCAGTAATTGTCTTCTATCTGGTGTTGGATGCTTCCAGCTTCCAGCACCTAATGCCAGGTGTAGCCACGATAACCAATGTGTTATTTCCCGTGTTAACTTTAACGGACTGCGGAGGAAATGCGTGGAGGTGGTCCCCGCCACTTCTGCATATCATTAGCACAGACGTCTGCTAACGTTAACGACAAGCCGTTGTTACTTAAACACGGCACTTAACACATCGTTAATGAGCTTTGAGGATACCCGTTAACACTTAATGATACGTTATCACAAATTACCGGACCTCTGAAGAGCTATCCCATAGTCTGTAAAGTTTCTCACTTAATGTAATACAACCTCACTCGTTCGGTTTAATAAAGCAGCAACCGCCCCCCCCCCCCCCCTCACCCCCATTTTCATATCTATTTTTTCACAGAATTAGAAACGGGGTTTCCCCTGGGAGTTGACCATGTTATCTTTAGCTCCGGGGATCCCCCAGTTTTGTTCGAGTTACCTACTGTACCGTTTTAGTTGTTCCTGGAAATTCAAAGATGGCCACCGAGATGATCATCCAATAGGAAGCTGCAATGTCATCACCCAGATGACGTTGCGGCTTCCTGTTAGCCTGCAGGATGAACACGCTAATTTGGCCGCCATTTTGATCTCCATAATAGAAGTGAAAACACATTGCACCTAAAGTGGGAAGTATCTCAGGAAGCGGGTGTCCCCGGAGTTAAACATAGCACAGTTCTGGACCGTAACCACACACCCTCTGTAACACAAACAGAGAACGACGGATTTCCACGTTAACTTTCACTCACAAGAGATGGTCTCTCCCTGAATGGCAGCTTGAGCGATTCTTTAGTTTAGTCTCACTGGGGCGACTCTCCTACATTGAAGAAGGGCGTCACTTATCTGGAATAAGCCTCACTCATACTTGGCCATTCCTAGAACCTCTGGTCCCAGAGACTTCCAATGGTTCCCGTTCCTTAAAGGGGAATTATTCCACTACAATGTTATCTTTAATTCATAATTCCTACATCACCTATACTGAAGCAGGGATGGATTGAGCCACCTGTGCTTCGGCACGGATATCCTGAAAACTTGTTGGAGGGTCTTGAGGGCTGGAGTAGGGAACCCCTGGGTTACAGAGTTCAGTGGTATATACTTGTATTTTCTTTAACTAGTAATAATGAGCATCTGTAAACGTTTTGATGTTAAAGTATTTGAAGAATGCAGAGGCTGCGCGTCGTACGTTCTAATCGTAGAGTCTGGATCGAATTGTATTTTTCCTGCCAGCAGCTCACTTGTGACTGTTTTTAATACTGTGCTCACACATTGAGCACATTGCATTGCATGGCAGGGAAAGGTTAAAATATCACTGGGAAATTATGTCTAAACATGTCTCAAGTGATGCAACAGACTATTTTGATGTTACATAGTATACATATATTTTGACACCAAGCACCGCAAAAAGCTTTTGTGGAGCAGAATTGTGTATCGCGTACATATGGGATGTGCTAAAAACATTATGTTTATGTCCCCCATAAAAAGTAGAAAGCGTCCCAAAACCGTCTGCCAAATCCAACTTGGGGGAAAATCCTAAATAACTTAATAGTGTTCGTGCAGAATGAAGTTGTAACAAAAAATGTATTTGACGTATCAGGGATGTTTCATTATGTAGGTATGCATGTATTCAACATGACCCAAAAATCATTTAAAACAACACAATATGCATCATATGTAAATACTCTTCATACATAAAATGCACATTTTATGAAGGTTTGTATTACATTTTAGCAATAACATTTTGATGCACAAAAACAATGTAAAATATAATTATAGTACATAGGCCTTTTTTGGGGGTTTATTTATCCAAGTCTCCCAGCTCCAAAAGTGGAGACAAAATAGGATCTGAATTGGTAAAGGCAAAAAAAAAACTCACATTATTTTCAATAGAATTCCTTTTCTTTGATAAATCTGGTATTCACGTTTTTGTTCCAATTTTGCACCAGTTTTGTAGATAGTCTTCGGTATATAGACCCTTAGACTTAGTCACTCGGTGCAATGGAGTTGTACACTTTGCACGTATAACCCATGCTGCTTGTCTTTTCCTGTGCATTTATTAAACCAGCTGCAGCAGTTACATGGTGTTACCCTGAGTACCTAAGAAACTGGTGTAAAAACGGAAAAAGTGCAATAAGGAACCTTGTTAGAATGGATGTCTGTGCACAGTACAGCTAGAGAAACTCTTGGCACAGCATTGTGCTTCAGACACCGTGTGTATGATTTATCGGTCTATATTGCCATCAAGCCATCTTCCCCTTGCTCAGAAAGATTGAAGGTCCATTCATTTCAGTCAGGGGTCTTAAATATTCCCAGGCAAGTGCAAGAGTCCTTTAGTGCTGCGTAGCACTGGATATGTCATAACCAATTTAATTTCAATAAATTCGTGCCCCTTGAACAACCATCCATGCAATGGTGTGAAATGAATGGGAACACCATTTATGAACCAGTCCTGTTTCATTTGCGGAAGGCTTCGGTCTTGATTTGTTTTAACAGAACTACCAGGGGTCGGAGAATCACCAGAAAGAACACCAGGGTTTAATAAGCCAGAGGTTATATAACTGAAGCCAACAGTAAATCACCCAGTACACAGCAGCTATTAGCGCTCATGTATTTCGGCTAAACGGCGAAAATAATTTTATCTCATAGAAATAACATGACGTTCTTTTGATACATTGCATTATTGAAGGCCTTTGAAAAGGCCTGCTTCTGTAACAATGTTTACAATGAGACTGCTCTTATAAACGAAGACTCTGAGGCCTTGAGGAGACGTATCAATGTAAAAACAGAAGAAAACACTGTTAAATGGATGCTAAAAATAATTGATGATTTAGAAAAATCTACAGCATAAGTCAAAATCCAGCCGTGTATTGTTTGTAGAAAGCCTGCTGTTTTATCTGTGCCAGGAGCCCTCTTGGATTTCTCTAAGAATAAAGCTTCAGATGATCTGCATTCAGTCCCAGAGTCATGGCCCTGGAACCGATAATTGCCTCTGACAGGATTTAATTACCTTCTTCAAGACCTTTTCTCTGTTTGACTGGGGACCACCTCCTGCCTCCGATCAAAACAGACAGTAATAACAGACTGGGGCACAGCAGCCAATCACCAGTCAAGTCAGTACAGTGACCTTGCTGAGTAGAAGCTGATTGGCAGTGTCAGTCTTGGCAGCTGTGTCAGTTAAACCATCAGACAAGAAAGAACAGGAGAGAGGCAGCGAGATAACAGGGCAGCGCCGATGCCATCAGCATCTCCCGGCATTCTGCGCCTTATACCAAGTAGCAAGCAGGCAAAACAGGGAGAGCAACATTTGAAAGAGGCAATATAGTATATGCAGTATACAGATCCTAATGATATATATATGTATATATATATATATATATATATATATATATATATATATATATATATACACATACACATATTATATATCTATAATATATATTGTGTGCTCATTTGCATGTCATTTCCCAGAATCCCTTGCTGCAGTGGAAGCGCTGTGTGCTGGGTGATAATGGGGAAAGATAGGGTTGCAGACCTGTCTAAGACATGCCAATGAACATACAGTAATATTTACAGTTGCTTTATATATTATACGTACATATACATTTAACACATTCGCTGCCAGACAGAAAAAGGAATTCCATCTGCATTTATTTGCAGGCAAATCATTGAAAATAACATTTGAAAGAGGCTATAAAGTATATGCAATATATAGATCCTAATTCAAAATATATATATTGGTATAATTTTTATATATATATATATATATATATATATATATATATATATATATTCATTCACAAGAGGCTAGTCAGCACGCTGTAATGAAACAAAAAAGCTGATGCTAGTCCCATAGAGAAACACACAGCATACGAACCAATCCAAGGATCAGAAAAGAGACAGCAAACTGCACAGGGTTAATACAAAAGATCTGTATTCAAAATATAGACACACGTAAGCCAACGTTTCGGTCCCACATGGAGATCTTCCTCAGGGCCGTGCAACCAACAAGTGACAGTGACCATACATATATACCCCCACCCAAGATGCACCACAAAAAATAAGAACCAATCACCAACACATAATCAAGAACGGCATTCAACATAGCTGTGCTCTGAACCACATACCCCAGTACCTGTAAAGCGATTGGCCATCTGCAGCCACGAACAGGGAGCAGGCAATCCTGTAATCAAAAGAGCCCACAATGATACTCATGCCCCGCATCCCAGTGTCAGTCCGACAGCGCGTCGCACGTCAGGCATGCGCAGTGGAACTAAAAACGCTGGAGGCCGGAGCGCCAATCAGGATCAGGCTCCACGCACCACATTAGTGCACGGAAGCCACGCATAGTATCACTGGCAACGTATTTCTAGTAGACAACCAAACCTTGTCCCCTGGTTTGTAGTTGGGTGCAGGTCGGCGACGGCGGTCAGCCTGGAGTTTAGAAGACAGGGAGGCCCTTTGAAGTGTAGATTGAATACTGGCCCAAGAGTCCTGTAGGAGGGAGATGTGTTCATCCACAGCTGGAACTCCAGAGGAGATCTTGGAAATAGGTAGGCAAGCCGGTTGATAGTCGTAATTAATAAAGAAAGGTGTCTCACCAGTGGATTAATTCCTGGTGGAATTAAAGGCATACTCAGCCCAGGAAAGCAATTCCATCCAGTCATCCTGGGAGTCAGAGACGAAGCACCTTAAATACTTCTTGAGAGATTGATTGACACTCTCGGTCTGTCCATTAGACTGAGGGTGATAACCCGAAGAGAAGGAGGAAGCAATGCCCAGTCTTCTTGTGAAGGATCTCCAGAATCTGGAAACAAATTGAGAGCCACGATCCGATACGATGGACGTGGGTATGCCATGGATCCGGAAAATTTCTTTGGGGAACATATCGGCTAGGGCGGGTGAGGAGGGTAATCCTTTGAGAGGAATAAAGTGTGCCATCTTGGAAAACCGATCCACGACTACTAGAATAGTATTCATGCCATTCGACCTAGGCAATTTGACAAATAAAATCCATGGATATGTGGGACCAGGGGCGTTCCGGTATGGATAAGGGTAAAAGAAGACCATGGGGTCTCTGGTGAGGAATCTTGTTGCGTGCACATACCGGACAGGCCCGGGTAAACTCAAAAATAGATTTGATCATATGGGGCCACCAAAAGGTACGACGGATGAGGTCCAAAAGTCTTCTTGTAGCCTGGGTGTCCTGCCGAACGGGAAGCATGTCCCCATTCCAAAATTTCCGGAATAAACTTGGCCTCCACGTATAAGGTATCCTTCGAGATCTCAAGATCGCTAGGAAGGTGGCTTTGAGACTTGATGATCCTCTCAAGATTTTTTAATGTAGCGACCGCGAGGATTTTTTGTTTGGGAAGGATAGAGTCTGTAGTTTTCTCTGGTCTCTCATCAGAAGAATATTGTCTAGAGAGAGCATCCGCCTTGACGTTTTTAGTGCCGGGAATGTAAGACAAAATAAAATTAAACCTGGAGAAAAATAACGACCAGCGGGCTTGGCGGGGGCCTAAGCGACGGGCATTCTCGATGTATAAAAGATTTTTGTGGTCCGTGAGAATAGTGAATGGCTCTTTTGACCCCTCCAACAGATGTCTCCATTCCTGAAGGGCCAACATGACAGCCAAAAGTTCTCTATTGCCCACATCATAGTTCCTCTCAGCTGGGGAAAACTTCTTCGAGAAAAAAACGCAAGGGTGAAGTTTATCCTGGGGAGAAAACTTTTGGGATAGGACAGCGCCGGCCCCGCAGTCTAAAGCGTCTACCTCTAGGGTGAAAGAAAAATTGGTGTCCGAGTGTCGAAGGATGGGAGCTGAGATAAAAGCTTGTTTTAGTGTTTCAAAAGCTATGACTGCCTCAGGAGACCAAAACGAAGGATCAGCTCCTTTTTGGGTTAGTGCTGTGATCGGGGCGATGATTGTGTAGAAGTTACGAATAAACTTCCGGTAATAATTGGAAAAGCCTAGGAACCGCTGAATAGACTTGAGGGAGTTAGGTTGCGGCCAATCAATTACGGCTTTAAGTTTCCTAGGATCCATGGCCAATACTGTGTTGGAAATAATATATCCCAGAAAAGAGGTGGTAGACTGGTGAAAGAGACATTTCTCCATCTTGGCAAACAAACGGTTCTCTTGGAGACGGGAGAGTACAAACTTGGTATGGATAATATGGTCCTGTAGATTCTTGGAAAAGATAAGGATGTCATCCAAATAAACAATTACAAACTGATTAAGGACATCCCGAAAGACGTCGTTGATAAAGTCCTGAAAAACCGCCGGAGCGTTGCATAATCCGAAAGGCATCACGAGATACTCGTAGTGGCCGCTACGGGTGTTGAATGCAATCTTCCATTCGTCACCCTCCCGGATGCGAATAAGATTATACGCCCCGCGATGGTCAAGCTTGGAGAACACGTTAGCACCTTGAAGTCTGTCGAATAATTCAGAAATGAGAGGAAGTGGGTAACGGTTCTTCACCATGATGCGGTTCAGTCCCCGGTAATCAATACACGGTCTGAGAGTACCGTCCTTTTTCTTGACGAAGAAGAATCCAGCTCCTGCGGGTAAATTGGAGTGCCGAATGAAGCCCCGTTTAAGGTTCTCACGGATATATTCGTCCATGGCTTCCGTCTCAGGAAGAGAGAGGGGGTAGGATTTGGATTTGGGCAAAGTGTATCCAGGTACCAAGTCTATAGGACAATCGTAAGATCTGTGAGGAGGTAGTAGTTCGGATTGGGTTTTGCAGAAGACATCCAGAAAAGCAGCATACGGAGCGGGCAATCCTCCCCTAGGGTTGGATGCATTGGCCAGCAGTGGAAGCGGAAGTACGGCTGATGGAAACGGCTCCTCCGACCTCGACCTCCAAGCAATAGGATCTTGGGATGTCCAGTTGATGAGCGGATTGTGCTTCTGTAACCAGGGTAAGCCGAGAGTGACCGGAGTTCCGGGGGCGTGGATTACATCAAAGGCCAAGGTCTCCTTGTGTGAATGAGAGGAAAGGGTGATGGGGCGAGTCTCCAAGGAAATATATGCCGGGGTGAGCGGACGCTCGTCAATCCCGACCAAGGCAACGGGAGACTTCTTCCTAACGAGTGGAATCTGGTTCTTTTCAGAGAAGGCTTGGCCCATGAAATTTCCTCCCGTGCCGGAATCGATAAATGCCGCAGTGGAGGTACGGAAGGTAGGACCCGAGAGAGAGATGGGAATGGTTAATTTCTTGGGAAGTTCCTTCCTGGAAAGGGGACAAGGAGATTTAGCACCCAGGGAGAGCCCCTTCGTACTCACTGGGTTTGGTCGTTTCCCGAGCGTAGTGGACATTCACGGATCAGATGCTCGGAGGATCCGCAGTCATAACATAATCCACCGACTTGAACGCTGGACTCCAAGTTGCATCCGCTCCGGAGCCTCCAAAGCGGGTAGCGGGGAGACGGCAGGCCCTGTGGTAGGAGAGAATCTCGGAAAAGGAGCACGGAAGGGTGTAAATCGGGGAAGCTGGCGTTGGAGGCGGCGTACCTGAAGGCGCTGATCCACTCGATTGGCCTGGGAGATGAGTTCCTCCAGAAGCCCTGGCCTGGGTTGTGAGGCGAGCTCGTCCTTGACGGAATCTGTTAAGCCTCGCCAGAAGACTGAGACTAAAGCCTCCTGGCCCCATAGTGTCTCAGCTGCTATGGTCCTGAACTCCAAGGCGTACTGGGCCATGGAACGACGTCCCTGGGAAAGTTCAAGCAAAGAGTTAGAGGCAGTTTCTTGGCATGCGGGGGTATCGAAGACCTGTCGAAAATCTCGTCTAAAGGCTGCATAATCACGGGTGATATCGGGACGGAGTTCCCAAATTGGGGAGGCCTATGCCAGTGCTTTCCCTGTAAGCAGGCTGTACACATATGCCACTTTCTTGCGAACAGTGGAGTACTGCTGTGGAGCCATCTCAAACTGGATCTCGCACTGATTGAGAAAACCGCGACAGGCGTGTGGATCCCCTGCATACGGTTTAGGTGCCGGGATCTTCGGGCCGGAAGTCGCGGCAGTACCCGGTTCTGGCGACAGTGGCGGTGCGGTCCCAGGTGGTGCCTGAAAAGAAACGTCCTGTACCTGTTGAGTGAGGAGAGCCATTTGGTCAGTTAAGGCCTGGACTTGTTGATACATGGCCGTCATCATGGAGGCCATGTCAGTCTGGTCTGCGTCTTGTGGGCTCGACATAATGTTACGCCGGTGCTGCCCGCAGACCAGACTCGTCCCTTATACTGAGGTGGGGACGTATAAGTGCACGCACCCGCAGCAGAAGGAGCGTGTCCGGAGTGTAGTGTTTTGGCGTTGCCAGGCCAGGTGTCAATAGGTGTAGCAATACTTGCCGGTACCGGTACTGAAGGAGCGAAGTGGTTGCCGTTAGCCAAAGGTCGGGAAGAGAGAGATCCGGAAGGTCGAGGTCCAAGCTGAGGTTGAGGGATGGAAGAAGCTGCAGGGTCAAGAGGGAGCCGGGATCCAGAGCCAGGTAAGCACGTCCGCCAAGCCGGGTCGTAACCTGAATGCACGAAGACAAAGGGAGAGCCAGAATAGACGTCTGTAGCAGAGACTATGTCGAGCGATGTGAGAGAGGCAGAACAGGCATTAAGTACTGTGGCTGACCAATGGTTAACGGAGGCAGGCCTGGAGGAGCCCTAGGAGCAGTCCAGGATTGGTTTCCATAATACGCTGCCAGGTGGTAAGGTGTAGGGTTAACTAGTAACCAGCGTCTGGGAGGGAGGTGTGGCTTCACTGCAAGAGCAGTGAATAAATTAGCTGGTGCTGGAATGTGTTCCGTAACAGCAGGGGATGCGCGCGCAGAAGCAACGGCAGGCAGCCGAGCGCCAGCCCCACGCAGGACAGCAGCAACCCAACGGGGAGGACGGGGAAGTCCCCTCAGCAGGGGGGCCGGACGAGGGGGGAGCCGTACAGCCGCGGGAGCGGACAGAGGTGAAGGGAGGTCACGCTGCGACCGACGTGACCCCCGAGTCCTCACACAAGTGTAGCTGAATAAAAAGTATTTGGTACACATAGGACAATTCCTTGGGTGCCAGGTAAAGACTGTTATCAGGAACACTACTTCCTAGTGTGGCCGGTGACACGCATCCACTTCCGGTCGCACGGTGAGCACACACAGCTCTTCCTCCAGAACTGAGTACAGCAATGTAGTTCCTCAGCTTCCCGGTTCCCCCATGGCTATGAGTGTCAAATGCTAGGAAAAGTCCAACAGACAAGTGCAAAAACACCCTACGCGTTTCGTCGGTAACGTTCCGACTTCATCAGGGGTTAAAATATAAAGGCACTACACACCCCTATATAAACTCCCTGTTAATTAAACTAAATCCAAAGCACATTTGAGATTAATTCTTTCAAGTGGGTTTTCAGGTCTAAGAGTGTGGGTGTAGTTTATAAATAATATAACAAACATACAACAAAACACAACTTAAATAAGATACAATACAACAAAAGGAGGGAGAAAGAGTTTAAATGTGTGTGTGTGTATATATATATATATATATATATATATATATATATATATATATATATATATATATATATATATATATATATAGATAGATAGATAGATATATCTATATATATATATATATATATATATTCACACACACACATATATATATATATATATATATATAACTAATTTGCTGCCAGGCGAAAAAAATGGATTCCAGCTGCATTTATTTGCAGTGGGAAATGGTGGTTTTACAGTATAGGAAATACTGAGTCCTGATATAGTAAAAATAGAAAAGAAAGGTCCAGCGCAAAAAACTTTGGGAAAAAATTAAAGATATGTAAAGCGGAAAATATATAATACAGATAGTTGGTGCACGTGGGACAAAGAGGTGCAAAAAGTACAACAGATTTACAGATTATTCAATGATTTTTGCAGACATCAGGCTTTTTGAATGCTGCAGTTTGCTCAGGAACAGAGGTTACAGCCACCTCAGACCTGGCGGATTTATTTGACACAAACACCAAAAGGCAAACTGGATCAAATCTGAGGACACTTTTTGATACATCTCTGTAGGAGGACATGTGCAGAGATACATAATGGAGACTGTTTTAAGGTGAAATTAAAACAAGGCTTTATTGTGCCTGTCGCTTTAAACACAGCAAAAATCAACATCAGAGAAATAGTGAGCCCAATAAAACTTGCTCCACTTTGGCATATATGTATCCTTCTATTCCAGACCCTTTTAACTGTGTGGCTACCCAGGCTATTCATCAGGCCAAGTTATATATATATATATATATATATATATATATATATATATATATATATATATATATATATATATATATATATATATATATATATATATATATATATATATATATATATATATATATATATATATATATATACAACAGTCAATGGAAAATAAAGTCTTATCTGTTTCCAGGGTTGCTGCCTTTCTCTGGATTATCAGCATCCAGGTTTAGAAGTCTTATTTGTCAGCTCCAGAGATCTGTGTTCTCTTGGTCAGTCTCTCCTGGGAGACTCAAGAACCTCTGCTCTGTTTCCTTGTTCAGCTCACACATGAGCTAAGGAGTCCCACTTCCTGTCTCAAAGGCAGGCTTTTTCTACCACCTGTAATCAGCCAGGTGGTGTTAGTTAATTTGCTACCAGCAGTTAACCACCATACTGCTGGATTAGAGGCACATTTGTGAACAGGGATAAGTCCCCTGTTACAATCTCCTTATAACATTATGAGAAAGCTTAGAACGTTTTACTCAGAACCCTAAATAAAAATACCGCTTGTGAGCATATCCACTTGTCTCTCACACAGGTCTGCGAACCTATCTTTCCAAATGAATTGCTTAGCATACAGTGCTTCCACTGCAGTCAGGGATTCTGGGTAATGACATGCAAATGAGCACAGTGTGTCTTTACTTCTTTACTTTGTACTTCTTGTCCATTTTAGCATGGACCCCTATAAGCATATGTCTGCTGTATAACACAGCTTTACTGTGATGTATTACCCAGAATCCTGCATGTCTTCCATCTCTGACTCCATTCATTTCTCTAAAGGATGCTGTCCTTTAACCAACACTTGCTGGAGTGCGAATACTCAGCCGTGTAACATCTTTTCAAGCGTTTCTAACATTTGTTCATTACTATGAAATATGTTACATAGCTTTGCAAATTTGGATCAGAAAGCCAGAAAACAAATGTCAGGGAACACACCATACATTTTTGGGCTTAATTATAAAGCACTTTAGAATGATTTTTTAACCCCTAACCGGTAGCCTTACTGTAATCAAAAATGAAATATCAGGGGAGCGTCAGTATCTGAAATAAAATAAACTACCATAGTGCATAACGTTACAATTAAACATAGAGCAGATAGAACTCCATAGGCATATGCTAGATCATGGATGATATATCAAACATCAGTCATAAACCAGGAAATTGGGAGAAAAAGGCCCAGTAGAGAGACACACAGCCGAGATGTAAAAATGCCAAAAACACTTTATCCGACAATAGTAAAAATCAAGGCTTACAGGATACCAGATGGTATAAGGCGTTGGTTTAAGAGTGATCTTGATGCCGAGTCGCGACCTCGGGAAACTCCCTCACGCAACCGCCTCCTTCACTGGCTCCGTCCTTGCTGCTAGTCTACGCCGACACGTCACTTCCGGTTTGCACGTTGGTAACTGTATTTATTACTTCATTCATCTTACCCATATCTAGCAGGATTTTGAGTTCTTTCTGAAATTCTACTGTAGGATCTTTTTTCAAAGGTAGGTATGTTTGACTGTCTCCTAAAATTCTTTGAGACTCTGCAATATAGTCTTTTCTATCTAAGATAGCCACTCCACCTCCTTTGTCGGCTTGTTTTATAACTACCTGAGTATCTTCCTGTAGAGTTTTTAAGGCCTTTCTTTCAATGTTATTTAGATTATTTTCAAATCTTTTTTCAGATTTGACTAACTTCTCAAAGTCTTTTTGGACTAAGTGGGGATTATGTATTCATACTATAGTTTCTCTATAGTTTTATATATATTTTATTATATGTTTTAAAGTACAAATGTTTTGCAATTAATGAAGTCTTTTAAATTGATTATATTAAATATTGAATTTTAATTCTATTGTATAAACTTTGTGCACGATTTAAATTGTATGTAAGGGCAATTAGTGACTTAGTCAATTTAGATCTAATTACACTCAGACCAATGGGAGAAAAGGTCAGTGTAATAATGGAGGGTATATAAAGATAGCCTTCTAAGGGTTAAAGCACTCCTGACGAAGCCGTCGACTTGCACGGCGAAACGCGTAGAGCGTAACCCTCAGCGTAAGATCCTAGAGGGAGACAAGCTACAGTCTACAGGCGGTTGCGTGAGGGAGTTTCCCGAGGTCGCGACTCGGCATCAAGATCACTCTTAAACCAACGCCTTATACCATCTGGTATAATGCAAGCCTTGATTTTTACTATTGTCGGATAAATTGTTTTTGGCATTTTTACATCTCGGCTGTGTGTCTCTCTACTGGGCCTTTTTCTCCCAATTTCCTGGTTTATGACTGATGTTTGATATATCATCCATGATCTAGCATATTCCTATGGAGTTCTACCTGCTCTATGTTTAATTGTAACGTTATGCACTATGGTAGTTTATTTATTTTATTTCAGATACTGACGCTCCCCTGATATTTCGTTTTTGCTTTGAGTGTGGACTTGGGAACTAGTCCGTGAAGGGTTTGAGTGTCTTTTTTCTTATTTTTGTGCACGAGTATTTTGTTTTATATCACCTTGTATTATCACTGTTACTGCACTGTTGCACTTAGATTGAGTGTTTGAGCGCCATTTAGTATTTTTGTACACGTAGCCTTACTGTAATGTACGTGACGAAGATGGAAATGGGATAGACAGGGTAATGGGAACATTTGCAGTGCCAAGTGGGTCATCAACAAATTGTAAAGTGTGTAACAAATAATCAGCACAATAAGAGGATATTCCATTCATTTTGGGTTCAGATAAATTGCACAACTCCCCCCCTCCACCCCCGCCCCACCCAGTATATTGTAATATTTAATGTTTTTCTTTTGTTGTTAGACACTCCATAGCTGGCAGCCAGAAGTTGTATCTGTTGTTTGCCACTCTTCTTTGTGCTTATATGTTTAGAAGTTGGTTTTCTTTGTGCTGTTGACTCAATGAAAATTCAAAGGCAAGTAAGCTTCACGGTCCATATCATTTTTATGTGCATTCCTTGGTGATAAAGTCCCGATAAAGGTGCACAATCTGAGGTCAAAATCACGTTTTCATATAATAACCTTCACTGCCTTCCATCTGTCTTGTTGTTTCAGTGAAGCAATTTGTACAAAAATAATAATAATTTGATTAAAAAAAGAATACATTCTGAATTATTGTGGATTGTCAGATCTCATGGTCCTCCCTCCTCTCCAGTAGCCCCCCACCCATACCCTATTTCACCATTATTTGTGGCTCTGGATGTGCTCTCAGTCTCAGCCAACCTGAAGAACCTTCTCAGGTCCGGAGACTTCCAGTTAGAGAGGTGTTACGTTTCTAGACATAACAAGAAGTACACCAGTGGATTCTAGAACAGGGCTCTTCCACTAGTGTTCACAAAGGGGCCGGATGCAAAAGAAAATTAGGAGTAGAAGGACCACAAGGGCATTGTAATGTCATTTTGGATACATTTAAAGACTTAAAGGAGAAATCCAACTGGGCAACGTTGTAATTTCTTTTTAAACCTAGGATTGAAGCAGGGGGTCTCCGGAGATGAACCCCGTTTATTTCAGCTCCGGGGACCCCCTGCTTCCAAAGGTAGTTACCAGGGTGCTGGTATCGCTCTGATTTTTAAAGCTCCCGCGTTACGTGGGCCCATATGATGTCACGGCTTCCTATTGGCCCGCAGGGCATGGAAGGTTCGAAAAGCGACAATTACGTGATCGCTGCCAGCGAGTTGGAGGGGCTACTGGCACCCCCTATGGAGGTAAGTATCTCCAAAAGCAGGGGGTCCCCCGAACTGAAATGGATTTAAAAATGATTAGACGTCAACATTGTGCGAGCGTTGGTAAAACCTGTACCACATATATTTACATGACCTTAGCTTACAAGTGCATTTCAATGTGATCGCTTGCAGTGCAATTATAAGGAACAGACAGTCCGTGGCTCTTCACGGACAACGTTTGACCTGAGTGCCACCAGTTGACGAGCCATGTTCCGGAGGGATAGGGTGTGTATAGCAATAAAATGCTCGTTGAGCCTCACACGTCTATATATAAAGGTACGCTTCTCTTATTGTCCATCTATCAGGGTACGTTGGAGCAATACTGCCGAGATGTAAGAGTTAACCCTCTCACTGCTGCAGGGGTTGGCAACGCTTTGCTTGGCAGGAAAAGGGTACAAAAAAAGGGGAAGACATTATTTAACCCCTGAGGTTAACGCTGATCCACAAAGCTAATTATATACAAAAACTGGCCAACGCAGGCCAATAAGAAGCCGCAAGGGATGACATCACAGCTTCCTATTGGCTCACAGGAGGCGGGACATTTAAGCCGCCATAATATTAGCTCCAACTAGCCCAGAGAGAGCTTCTACCAGCACCCCTTACGGAGGTAAGTATATCAAGAAGCAGGGTGTCCCCGGAGTTCAAATTAATGCAGTGCAGCTCTGAAGACCCCCTGCTTCAAACCGGTATAAAAAATGTTGTAAATAAAATATTTAGTACTTGCCAACAAACATCATCAAGTGGAGAAAACCTAAGTAACAAAACTGTTTGATACTTCAGCAGGTAGAGAGAAAATGCTGCGTGCCAACCCGTGTATACATTTAATATCTCAGCACACTCACCCCGCTGGTGCTGAAAGTGCATTCTCCTAATGGGACTGCAGTCCCCTGCAGCACTGTAGGGGTTAAAGAAACAGCTTTACATAAAACAAGACTGAAATGAAAGAGACCGTAGAGGTTTCCAGGCAAAACGAACTCAAAACAGATGTATATCAAGGCGCCACGGCTCACGTTATTAATGCAGAGATAAGACCTTGCCTCTGGCGGCTTCCAAGTCTTTCCATTTACATCAGGTCCCACCGAGGGGAATCTGTTCTGCGCGCTTTGCAGCCAGGGTTCAATGCCCAAAAGGAAGTCATTGAAACTGAAGTACCTGGGATTGGAAAGGTTAGATATGTCTCTCTTACCTCTAGGTGCTTTAATTAGCCCTGAAACTCTAACAAGTCACTTGGCTCTGCGGGACGGAGATCGAACACATAGAAACATGTCACGCACATATTACAAATAAACACTCCGTGCAGAACAAACAAATCGGGCTTATTCCGCCAGGGTAAGAAGCGGCTTTCTCTTTCTTTTTGGACATTTACTTCTGGTAGATCAAGGGCGCTCAACTCTAGTCCTCAAGATCCCTCCCCAACAGGTCAGGTGTCCAGGATATCCCTGCTTCAGCACAGGTGGCTCAATCAGTGGCACAGTCTTTGACTGCACCCCCCGGTGCTGAAGCAGGGATAGCCTGAACACCTGACCTGTTGGGGAGGGTTTTGAGGGCTGGAGTTGAGCCGCCCTTGTAGTAGATGTTAGTAGGACATGAAATCCCGACACTGCGTCTCCACTAAGGCCTGGGACATAGTGCCCAAAACAGTGCGGAGGCGCGCTGAGGCTCAGGGAAAGCGGTGCTTTCCCTGGCCTTACACAGCGCGCCGTCCGTGGGCATGTCGGGTGGGCCGGGGGCGGGCCAGTGACGTCACGGAGCTGGTTCGCCCTCATTGGGCGAACCGCTCACGTGACCGGCCCTGCGCTCCGGCGAGCGCCAAATTTCAAACCTCCGTCAGACACACACTTCCCCAAGCGTGCGGACGCGTGCGCGAGCCCCTGCTAAAGCCGCTCTCATTGCGGCTGCAGGGGCTCAGTGCCGAGCAGCAGCACGGGTCAGCGCATAAGCGCTGACCATGTCCGAGGCCTTACTCTCTTCTCTATGAACGAGCAATTGGAAAGTGTCTGGCAATCAGTTGTTTGTTACTTTGTAACAAGGGTGTGCGGATCAGCGTAGAGACGAGTGTGTCCAGACGCTTTGGGAGCAGAGCTGAGGCATACTGTCTGTGGGAACAGTTTCTTCCATCTGATGCAGAATGTTTGACTTACACCTGGGCGTATAAATGGGAGATAGAATGGTGCAGAGCGTCGCAGAATGTGACCAAAGTCGGCTGGCAGTGTGGTGGGGTCCGGTGTATTGTGTGTGCATGGGGTCTCTTACCTCCTCCGGAGCCGGCAACTCCTCTTGCTACCACGCATCGCCGTGACTAATAGATGTCACGCCTTGATGATGCATCGTCACATGGTAGCAGGAGGACATGCCGCCACTTGCAGAGGCCCCGCGCTCTCGGAATGGGACATTTGGTCACGACCGTTTCGCCGCAATCAAATGACCGCCGCTGTTTGGCCGCAAAGGGACCCCCATCACAGCCGATCTTCCGCTGGAACATCCACCACCGGCCACTTCTAGGAGAAGGTACGTTGTAGCGGTTAGGGTAGGGGGTTACTTTAAGGGTTTTAGTGGTTAGGGCAAGGGGTTAACTTTAGGGGTTTTAGCGGTTAGGGTAATGGCTTAAGGTTGGGGGGCTTCAGTGTAGGGGGCTTTAGGGTAAGGGTTTAGTGTAGGGGGTTTTAGCGGTTAGGGTAAGGGTTTAGTGTAGGGGGCTTTAGCGTAAGGGTTAAGCTTAGGCACTTACCTTAGCGGTGAAGCGGCCGGCGCCAGCATGTCCCAGCAGCGGGGTGAATTATGGTGATGCGTTCCTTTATGAGGCTGCGCAGGGCGAGAAGCTTTGTCCTGGTCAGCGCATTATTTAGGGCCCGGATTTTTTAGGCTGTGCCCACTCTGGCTATGCGCTATGGGCAACACTGGCAAAATTGGAGCAAAATACTTTGATATATATGGGAAGGGGGAAAAGTCGCCAAAATTGCCTTACTACATAAACCCCACTGGGATTATCAAAATGGGACAATCCACGTGCAAAAGTTTAGCAAAGACAAGAAACTGTTTAGAGGTTATTTGGACTGGGGCGCTCCCTAAGTTTTGTGGCTTAAAAAGTTGTTGTAACGCCTTACTCTGTTAAAAAATGATAAAATATAAAATATGGTTTTGGTGTTTGTGGTGCAAAAGGGTGTGTAGAAAAACATATACTGGCCCTTTTAGTTGATTTTGTGGTTGCTGCTTGACCTTGGAGAAGGGAATCCCGTGTCCTTCTCAGCGTGGCAGTAGTGGTGTGAAGATGGTCAGCGCGAACCTCGTGGACCTCACGAATATAGTGGATCCGGATGCAGTAGTAAGACAAGAATAAAAGAATAAAACACGATATTAGTGTATCATGTCCACATTGGGGGATTGGGGGGGAAAAAAAGGGGAGGGGGGGAGTGGGAAGGGGGAGTAGGGGGGTGGGGTAGGAGTGGACGGTGGTGGGATGGATGGTGGGTTCCCACTAACTAATCACAGAATACATAGAATATATGGATCCAGTGACTCACACGGGCTTGTGTGGTGTCTCTCCCTCAACGCTGACTGGAGTGGGTAAATACAGACTCATATACTGGAGTCTCAGATATACATTAAACTCACACGGCCTGATGTGAGTCCTTGCCCTCAGAGGGTAATGTCCTGTATGGATGGTGTCCTGTTGTTTCAGCAGAGTTGTCCCCCGATGGGTGTGGTGTGTGAGTGTCTCCTCTCCCCGTATCCCAAATGACCAAAAAGAAATGTGCAAACCAAAAGTCAAAATGAATTAGAAGGTCTTTAATGGGTTAACAGTGAAGACATGTGCATACACTATGCATACATGTTGTGGTGCTTAAAAAGTATAAAACAATATATGACACGATAACACAATGAACTAAACAGTATGTGATGTACTGAAGCAAACACAAAAAAGGACTCTCACACTAAACAAATATACAAAATCACTTGCCCAGCATCATCCGCTCAGAGCACTCCTGCACGATCTCCTCCTCTGTTTTTTGCTCCAACTGGCGCGTCCGGCAGCGGAACCGGAAAGGGGGATCTGAACCGGATGTCCTGCAGTGTGCTGGGTCCCTCTGTCAATGAGCTCCGGCAGGGAACTACGCGTTTCGCAATAAGCTTCGTCAGGTTCCTCACTAATATCGTGTTTTATTCTTTTATTCTTGTCTTAGAAACTGTTTAGAACAGAATGAGTTTGACATACTGTATGTAGTCCATTTAATAGACATTGATAGATAAATAGTTCGCTGTATCCTTTAAATGTTCTTCAAATGCATAATGTATATTACAGAAACAACATAAAATACCTAAAACACAAATAAATGAGAGATTGTGGGATTTATCTATCAAAGTCTAATAGATGAAAATTAGAAGCTAAACCAGAACCAAAGAATAGTATCAGATATATTAAGTCCCTCTGGTTGATACCGGATTCTATTTCACTGATAAATCTGGTGTCGTGTATTACTTTAATTTGATCCTAGATTTGCAGTTTGCAGTCAGACTTTGATAAACAGCCCCCCCCTGATATAATAATAATAATAATAATACTATATGGGTGTCTGAATCCAGGTGGGAAAGACCAATGCAAAAAAAGAAAAAAATGCAACTTGTTTATTTAAGGAAAACAAATCCCTGATCAGACTTTTCTTTAAAATAAATTAATCTGGTGCATTTTTTTTTTTTTTCCCATGAACGTTGCTCGCTATATTTAGCCAGGAGACGTTGTAAAAGTTTTAAGTTGAGCTGAAGAGAGAATGTTGAAATGGAAAAATCCTGCTACTGTACTTAAGAAAACTGCACAAATAGCACACACAGCACAAGGACAGGAGCTGCAATTAAAAAGAGGGAATCAAGTCCCTCCGGAGAAAAAGAGGGATTTGTTATGTATTGAATTCCACGCTAGTTTCAAGCAGAACAAGAAGAATAGATTTGATTTCTCCCAAGCATTTCCACTCACACTGACCTCTGTATACAGCCAAGCACCTAAGCCAATTGTAAAGTTAGCCCTGCAAATGCAAACAAGTTCTGTATTGATCGGCCGCAGAAGAGATTGCTGCCTGGGTTAGGAAATGTAGGCGGAGAAGACCAGCTTGAAACGAGTCCTGAAGTCCTTTGTGATGATGGCTTTTACTCCTTCGCAATATTGAAGTCCAATTTGTCACGAACATTTTTAGTGAATTTCTTGGCTACACCGCAATTAAAAATACCTAATGGTTAAGGCAGGGATGGGGAACGCCTGTCCTCAATGGCCAGCAACAGGCCAGGTTTTAAGGATATCCCTGCTTCAGCACAGGTGGCTCAATCCATTCCTGCTTCAGCACAGGTGGCTCAATCAGAGGCTCAGTTTATGACTGAGCCACCTGTGCTGAAGCAGGGGTATCCTTAAAACCTGACCTGTTGATGGCCCTTGAGGACAGGCGTTGCCCACCCCTGGGTTACGGTCATACATCGGTGTACTGCTAGAGCCAGATCTCCTGTTGGGAGAGTGAGGCAGTGATTACTGCAGCCAGGTTTGTTTTTAAATGGACACATTTCAACTCATTGCATTTCGTGACGAGCGTATCGCAGTGTTTAAGAATTGCTACAGTGCGAGCGGCTACATAATATGTCTCAGGCACGCCTGGCAACACATTGGTTAAGTCTCATCTGTATTCTGCGGAACGACCTATAAAGTTCAAGCTTATCCCGAGACGCCGCGGTAATTATCTTGTTGTAACTTAACCCTTCACGGCCACAAGAGCCGGCAGCGCATTGCTTCACAAAACCCCTCGCGCACGGTGATTAGCACGTCCAGGTCTGCGGGGACCAAACATGCATCTTACAATTAAACATACACAATCCAGTAGCAAAACCCCGACCCACAATAGTACTGTATATATTTATTTGTGTCAACTGGACTGCCTCGGGGAAAGTGACCCCGGAATCTACGATAAACAAACGCCTCAATACACGCTCAGTATTGTATTGTATGTCTTTATTTATATAGCGCCATTAATGTACATAGCGCTTCACAGTAGTATTACACGTGGTAATCAAATAAATAACAGATAATATAAATAACAGAGCATGGGAATAAGAGCTTCAGACATAAAAGTAACATTAAGGAAGAGGAGTCCCTGCCCCGAGGAGCTTACAGTCTTCGTGTCTTTGTGTATTTTCGTGATTGCTGCATGAATTGCTAATCGTGTAACCTGATTACTTCATCATTCCAACCCTAAGTAAGTGTATATTTTGCCTGTTATTTGTATATCTTGTGTGTTCACCTTCTTTAAGGAATAAACTCTAACTGATCATATCTAAGTCGTGTTCAATTCAACCCAGAGATATTTTGGTGTGTATTACTATAACCTATCACTAGTTACCGTGACAGGCGTCATTTATATAGTATATTGCTATGTTTTTTCTATATTCTTTCTTCATAAGTATGGCCAAAACATTTCGAGCCTGCTATCGCTTCACGGGGAACCCATCTCAATGCAATGGACACCGGATAAAGTAGGACATTACCACACATTGTATGTACTCCAGATAGTAATGTATCAAGGTACTTAGTGTTAGCCCAGGCGTGGACAACTCCAGTCCTCGAGGGCCACCAACAGGTCAGGTTTTCAAGATATCACTGCTTCAGCACGGGTCTTCGAGCCTTCAGGTCTTCGACTGGGCCACTGATTGAGCCACCTGTGCTGAAGCAGGGATAACCTGAAAGCCTGACTTGTTGGTGGGACTCGAGGATTGGAGTTACCCACCCCTGTGTTAGCCAGTAATACAGGAATACTTAAATAGCATGAGAAGAATGAGACGATCGGTTACCAGATCATGCTGTGTGTCACGCCATCATTTGCCCTAATAATTTAGTGGGGTGATACTAAGCTTCTCTGAGAATGAAAGGGTAAATGGGGGTCGTTTATCAATGTCTTCCAGCAGCACAACTGGTGCCAATCTTTTTTTTATTTTTTATCCAGAACCAGTTTTTTTCGTTTTTAATAGGAATATTTTTTTCTTGGTAAATAGGGGGGGGGGGGCAGTTTTCCACTTGTATGTATCAGGGAAACGCCCGTGCAAAATGGCGACAAGTGTAGCAAAGAACAAAGTCCAATTGAAAGTAAATATGTTTTCATGAGTAAATCTGGTACAGTTTATTCTGCGTCAGTTTTATTACGTTGATAAATGACCCCCATCGTTTCCCAAGTGCGGAATGACTCAAACTGAAAGACAAGTTTGTACAGTTGAAGAAAATGATAAATAATGGTTCAGTAACTGGCGGTGTGCAACGACCGCAGCAGTCAGATAGCGTAGGTGACACAAAGTGCTGTGTTAGCGATCACTGTGAGAAGGGCGAAGTCGCTAGTTAACTTGCATTTAGTGAGTCTCATGGTTACTGCAATTCCACATAAGTAATACTGCCGATAAGGAATTTCCATTTGGGCAATTAATAGAGAAAGGGTTTTAACAAATGGGAACCTCTCAAGAGGTCATTAATGTGACCAAAAATACTGAGGCGATTTATTCAATCCATTGCAGAGTAACAGTCGTGCAGAATAATCCTAATCAATCAGACAAGGGAAGAGTTGTCCTGAAATGTACACGTTGGGACAAATGACTTCCAGTGTCGGCGACGGAACTGGGATTAACAAATGCAGGTGTGTAAGGGAATTAACTAACATGCTGTGTACACCTGGACAGCCAACTCCAGTCCTCAAGGGCCACCAACAGGTCAGGATATCCCTGCTTCAGCACAGGTGGCTAAATCAGAGGCTCAGTCATAATGACTGAGCCACCTGTGCTGAAGCAGGGATATCCTGAAAACCTGACCTGTTGGTGGCCCTTGAGTACTGGAGTTGGCCACCCCCGGTGTAGGGGGTTTGTGTAAGGTCTAAGAGGGGATCACAGTGACTAAGGACACAACCGAGAGTGAGATAAACATCATTATTCACTGTCATCTTCTATGTGAATATTATACTCTATGGGAAGCAAAGTGAAGTGCTTTCTTAAAGTTGGCGCTTGCAGACTGCGCATGTGCGAACGGTGAGCGCCGACTGCGCACGTGCGATCAGAGCTTGCCGGTCACACATGCGCACGAGCAGCCGGTAAGTGCCGATCACACATGCACGGTTGGCAAGCGCTCTCCGATACATGTGCAGTAGACGCTCGCCAACGGGATAGAAAACCAGGCCAGCACCCCAAAAAGTCGGGACAGAGGTCTAAAAACCAAGACCGTCCCGGCTACGCCGGGCCATCTGATCACCCTACTAATGAGATCAAAAATGACTTTTGTGTTTGCACATAATTCTCGTCCATGAATGATTTGGGTAATGTGGTGCTCTGCGCCGTGAGCTAACAGCGCTCTGTGGATTTTGCCCCTAGAGTTAGTTACTAAAGTCTCCTACGTGCAAAACTGGAGCAAAAGAATTGCACCAGATTTATCAAAGGACAAATTCCCTTGTTTTCCATTGGATTCCATTTCTGTTCTGCTTTGTGGTTCTGGCTTTGCCCAAGTTTTGCAACTGGGAGACTTTACTAAATATACTTCTTAATACCAACATGTGAAATGCCGCGTAACAGACATGAGAGCGAGCAGTATGACTTAATTTCCTATTCTTTGGCCCACAAAATAAAAGACGAGAGACTCACATTTTAGTCACCTCTGTTTTCTTTGTGCACAGCGATAGCCTGAGCAATTTCTCAGCAAAGATGCTGGCACCCAGCCACTTACAGGGCTCTGCAAATGTTATCCTTTTATTCAAATCACAGCGGGCCTCTGGGAAGGCAAAGGAGCCACCTTCCAGCCCACAATACTCAATGTTTTTCACATGTTATTCCTACATTTCATCAAGAGTCAAATAAAAGCTTCTCACCAGAGATATGAGGTCACACAATGAAATGGTTCATGGTCACATATTTCATTGTCAAATCTTCCATCAGCCTCCTATTTTTGCAAATTATGGTATAGATAACATTATTTCTAGGAGCCCCCCCCCCCCCCCCCAAAAAAAATGGAGGGCAGTTAATTATGGAAGTTGAGGCTACGTGTCGTCCCACAGTAGGGTGTTATAGAGGTGGCTGACTAGAACAAAACTTTCATAAACAACTACAATCTTGTTTCCATGTGTTTCGTACTGTAGATCAAAATGAGAATGAAGGGCCTTTCCGAGAGATAAATAATACTTATTCTATATAGGGCCAGTTATATAGACTGTTTGCATTTTGTGTATGACCATGGGCCTGTCTCAGAAGTCGGTAAAAGGATACAAACCAGGGAACATCCAAGAGTTGGTATTTTTCGGAGTATGTGATGATAAAAATGTAAATCCCTGCTGTTGTTTGTAATGGAGTTATACTGACATTAGCCTTGCACCACAAGCTAACCATCTAATATTTAGCACCGACCCATGCGTTTTTTTATTGCCTCTGCTGACCGTGGACAAGCATTGTTGCTAGATCTGTGCTCTGATTCCCCCATTCCTGGGCTCATAAGAAGAGTTTATTCAGATACTGCGCTCTTTAATTTGGCAGCGTTCAGCTCTTTGGCTGAGAACTCAGAAGGCAGCATTGAAAAGCATGTAACTCCTGAGACTCTGTCTGGAATTCTTTCATTACTGGATTCCAACATACACAACTCAACATGCAGGGGAGGGAATATGTCACGATTCTGCTACAAGTTTGCAAGTGGAATGCAATGGAAATGGCCCAATGTCTGTAGTGTAAGAATCACAGAAGAGAGGAGAAATACAAACATCCCGTCTAAACGACATGGATTCATAGATCATGCATTATTCATGCACTGCTCTGTACTGTACATGCTATAATTAGTTACAGGGCTAGTTATGTGAAGGAATTGACAGGAACTGACTTCCGGCACCTTTTATTTAGAGATCAACAAAGAAAAGACTTCATGTAGTGATTATGAAATTGTAAGGAAAATAGCTGAATAATGACAGGGTGGGAGCAGGCGTTTGTTTTTCCCCCATTTCCTGAATTCAACTCTACGTTAACTTTTGTAATTTAGATATAAATGATTATTTTCTACTTACAGTTCTGGCACCTTTTTTCCCCGCTACAAAACACCACTGCCCAGTGGTATAACGTATTTAATTTGTTTTATGACTCCGAGTCTCTCTCTCACTCCCTCTCCACTTAAGGTTTAGGAGTTTCTTTTATATTATAACCACTTTGCTGCCAGAGGCCTGTAACTGTCTGCAGAGCATTACCTGCTCTTTTGCTAGTGAAAGGGTTAATTAAATATGCAAGCGATGGCACTCGTTCAAAAAAAATCCATATTCAATTAGACACTCTAATACCTACATCCTAGCTTAATTAGTTCAGTCCCTGCCTTCCAAAGTTGAAACACTTGAAGATAACATTTGCCATCAGACACATTTTCTCCGGGTTACGTTTAAAATAACCGCCTACCTATCATGTCATTTGTATGCATGGTTTGCTTCGACGGGGGGGGGGGTGGGGGGGGGTGAATAATGAAAAGAGGCATCCAAGCTGAGATGTAGGAATTCTCCTTCTTTCTCTGAATCGCTCAGAGCAACTAAAACAAACTTATTCCCGAACTCTAAAGAAACGGAGCACAGTCCCACACAAAATTCATATTTCACCATTGTCATATTTGTACAAAAACCATTGGATGACTTAATCTTCCACGAGCAGCGAATCCCAGTCGTCAGCACGTGTTTCCTTGATTGATGCGCGTTGCTCTTTCCAGAAGCCTAATGTCACTTTATTTTCCTACGCTAGGGGGTAATGACTGACCTTGGGCTCATACTTGTTTTTTTTTTTTTCTTTTTAAGGTTTCGGAGCTCTGCTCTCTCCACGAGCACCCCAAGGAAATTAGGGACGCGTAGCTGTGTTTTTTCAGCAAACCTCATTTCTTCCATGGCGCACCGTGAAAGAATTTGATACAGGGATGGAAGCAAACCGCTGGAAGTAAATGAAATATTGATCCGCGCTCCTCTGGCTTCGCCTTCACCTTGTCCCTGGGCTGTGAGTTACTGACTTTTCCGTTTTGGCTGTAATAGGAATTATTACAAGAGGCCTGTGCAAGTAATTACTTGGCATGGCAAAAAGGAGGGCCCATCATATATTTCTGTTGCGACGTTATTTTCCATCAGCCCAGCAGTCTGCTTTTTTGGCCCTGTCTTTCCTATTCTTGATTCAATTCTTTTAACCATCATTAATCACGCCCTTTGTCAGTGGAAGTTTATCAAAAGTATTAAGTGAGCAAGGTTGCATGGCCTCTTTACCAACGGCAGGGGGGGAGGGAAATGTAAGGCAGTACATTTCGAAATATGGAAGGCTGCTCCTGTGATATATAGGGTGTCTTTCCAGCTACAACAAGCCGTTTGTTTTAGTGATAGATATAGTAGCTTGAGAAGATACTGTAGGATCCTTCTTGAGTTTATATGCGTGGGTTATTGTTTAAGAGACACCGTGTGTCTCTAAATAGTGAAGGTCATTACTGATAGCAAATATGAGAACAGCGGTGATTTATTAAAAAAATACTTAATAGGACTTGTAGCAGACAACACCATATGTTCTTTCAAGCAAACAGCATCACGACTGGGTGATTTGTCTTTCTGCTTCCAGTCACACACCTTTTTTTAGCATAAACACACAGGCACCAGCAAATCTACTCCGGTCGTTCACTGGTTTCGTTGCTCAGCATCAGTAGGTCTGTGCACAATGACTCTCAGTTCTGCGCTTTGACTCCTTACCGGTGAGGATGGAGTCGTCCTAGCTGTACTGCTCCTGGGGGATATTGAGAATTTTTGGGGAGGTATTGGGGCAGCATTCTCCATAGATGCAGTAATTACACGACAGGAGAGGCTTCGATCCTTGTCCCTTTTCATAATCCCACCTCCTCCCAGGGGAGGTAAATGAGCCAGAGCTTTATTAAATTACAACATAAACAAATAATCCTGATCGGATTGCCCAATCACCATGCTCCCTGACCCTTCAAACCACATCAACCACCACTTAAACCCACTTGCTGTCCGGCCCACTAGGACCCCATTTGTGACTGACCATACCTTCTAGAAGGACAGCAACAGGCCCACCGCCCTAGCCAGCCCTTCCTCCGCCTCCCACACCATCTAAACCCCCAAATCCATACTGTATTGAGCCCGGCTGCAATCTGATCATACCCACCACTGTTGGCGATGACAAGCAATATAGCCTTCACATCCTACCCAAATAAATCACACCCCACCATATCCGGGCGGGTGGGCGAGATCTTCCCAGCTTCTGGATCAGTTAAGTGCTACACGCACCTAATCCTATTTGAAACCCCTTACCTCCTATCCCCCCTACCCTCACTTGCCTTTCCTTCATTCATTAATCACTAGGGTGACCATATTTGTCCTGGTAAAAACCCGGGACAAATGTCACGCATGCGCAGTGGGTGATTGCCAACTGCGCATGCGCAACCACCGACTGTGCATGCGTGATCATCACTTGCCGGCTGCTCGTGCGCATGAGCGACCTGCAAACGTCATCAAGGTGCACGGCCAGCAGGATAGAAAACCAGGAACAGCACCCCAAAAAGTCAGGACAGTGGCCTAAAAAACAGAACAGTCCCAGCTAAACCGGCTCATCTGGTCACCCTAGTAAGGGCCCATTATCCCCATCCTCAAAGGTACCTCAACCCCCTGTCATGTCCCCCCTTTTCTAAATTGTCCTTGGAGTTTTGAATTTACAATTCTGTTTTTCAGATGGGGGTGGAGAGAGAGAAGAGAGAAGAGGGAGAGAGAAGAGAGAGAAGATGAACCAACGAACCACCATGTTTGTTACAAGTATTTCAGAGGAAATAACTAATTTGTTGTGCTTGCATGTACCTTCCATATCATACTGACCTGCCAGCCACTTCCCCCCTTTCTCCAGGTTAATCCCCTTCTCACCTTTTATCGTAAGATCAGAGATCTCCTTTTATCATACTCATAGGGATTCAAACGGGGGTCCCCCACTTCAGAGGCAGCAATGTCACCAATAAATGATTCCTTCTCATGGCCTCCCTAGCGTGCTGTAACTGATTGTGCAACATTTTAATGCCAATAGGTAATGTGCTGTACTGTATTGTATTGTTCTCTGCAGTAAATAGATGCTTTGTAAATTCGAATCATTTGTTGCCACTGTTTGTATATATTATATAATCTAAGTCACATTCACAATAATCAGCTCCCCAATACGTTTAGGGCTCTTATATCGTAAGATAAATCAAGGGGGCTCAACTCCAGTCCTCAAGTCCCCCCCCCCTTACTCCCCTGCCCCCAACAGGTCAGATTTTCATGATATCTCTGCTTCAGCACAGGTGGCTCAATCAGTCCCTGCTTCAGCACATGTGGCTCAATCAGGCTCAGTCTTTGACTGAGCATCTGATTGAGCAACCTGTGCTGAAGCTGGGATATCCTGAAAACCTGACCTGTTGGGGGGGCTTGAGGACTGGACTTGAGCGTCCCCCTGAGATAAGTTATAGGAAGTAATGGGCAATACCGGTATTCAATGAATTCACATTCCTCGCCATTCCACTCCAGCACCGCAAAAGTTAACCCTGCATCAGCCCTTCAAACAAGGGGAGCTACTGTAACTGCCTTTCAGATTTCCTGGCCCTGGTTCTGTGGTTTCATGTCCCAGGTTTGAAGCTGATAAAAGGTCAGCGGCTGTGTGGGATGTCATTCCATCTTTCAAATAATGGCTCCTCTGTTTTCCCTATCGCACATTGACCTTGGATCAGGTTTATCTGCATCGGCCAGGTATTTATGTGTCAAGATGCACAGATAAGTGGCCTTTAACTCCCCTGCTGCAATTATGTATCAGAGGCGTGTTTTTGCCATACATAACTAGCTTCCTGCACAGCTCAGGTTCAGTTACTCTGAAAGGCCAGAGCCCTTCCTCTGGTACAGAACAGAGGTCAGGCTCTAATGAAATCATGCCATTATTTATGCCAAGAAGGGTTTATCTAAGGGATATTCATTTCAATAGGGGCTTTGTGAAGAATCAGAAAGAAACATTAATTATGATGATTAGTGAAAGGAAGTCGAAGCAAAGACATTCGGCATCAGATAACATTTATTGCAAGCATACATCATCCATTCTAGTTACATCTCAACCTTCCTCCTCTCTGCAAGTTCAGCGCAAAGTAAGCGGATTTCTTGCACCGCCATCTCTTTGCAGGTGTGTGAAAGCACCTGCACCTATATTATTATAGCCCTGAGAAATACAGAATATATCTATGTAACAAGAAAAATATATATGCAAAGTAGCCACATACATAACATTTGTTGGGTGCAAAGCGAAAGCTCCCCGACCTTGATCAAATGCCTCTAGTTTGTGATTTTCTGTGTAACCTTGACAAAGATCCGTCATGGAATCAGAACGCTATATCTATGTAGAAAATGTATTCTTTACAATTCGGCCTATTAAATGTCATTGCAGCAATTTTAAATATCAAGAATACTTTAGTGTGAGTAATCTTCTTGCCCTGCCCATCCCCCGTCTCTATGAAGTATGGATAAAGTGTTGCTTTTGTCATAAAACCAGGGCTGGTCCGTCCATGAGGCGAACCTAGGTGGTCGCCTAAAGCGCAAAGGTCCTAGGGGCGAATTAATAATAATAATTTTTTCCTCTTACTATTTTTTATTTATTTATCTTTTTTAATAATTTTCTTTCTTTTTGGCCGGTATGTTGGCACCCTATTATTTTTATTGTGCATCACGCTGGGGTGCGATCGCATCCCCTGCACCCCTGATAGCTACAGCACTGGGTTTTTTTTGGGGGGGGGTGCAAATTTTAAGTTTCGCCTAGGGCACGTGAATCCCTTGTGCTGGCCCTGCGTAAAAACATGCACAGAAAAACAGCAATTTAGTGCGTCTACGGGCGCCAATTTGTATGTGTGCGTCAACTTCTTTTTCACATAGAAAAAGGACGCTGTGGGTGGAGTTAGAGGTGTAACTCCAAGGCCCTTACCTAAGAAATCTCCTTTGGACTACCTGTCCATTCCCTCTTGTGGGTGGAAGACGCCCAGAGCCATATACAGACGGGCCCTATCTTTAGGAGTGACACTTCCCTAGCTGGAAAACAACAAAGTGATTCTAACACTAACACATGTAGTTGCAGACTAACAGGATTATTTTTACTGATGAGATGCCCCTCACTCTGGAACCACTAAGATCTGAACTAGTATCTTCAATCTCCAGCTTATATACCCCATAGTGACATCACTAGTCTCTATGACTATTAAATGAAGGGTTAACTTTCTCCCAAAGTATACTTATCTAGTGACATACTAGGCACCTTCTTGAATAGTGGTTTCCAACCTTTTTGGGGTCAAGGAACCCGAAATGAAATTCCGAGGAACCCCCAACCATCTCTAATAGCAACTCTGTGATCAGATGCATTGTAAATTCTTCTGTAGTTGATAGAATTGTCAAATGACCAGAAAATTGCAGGGAACCCTTTAGGTTCCTAGGAACCCTGGTTGAAAAACACTGTTCTAGAAGTTGGGGTTGGCTATGTGTCTGCCCAGCAACTCCACCTAAGGGAATAGGAGATTTACACTATAGTTAACCCCTTCTAGGAACCATTAACCCAATAAAACAACATCATATACCCCCATGGGTGCTACACACATTACACATCATTGTGTCACATCATCTGTTTTTGCATAATGTCCCTTCGCACACATATGGAAGCAGTCGGTGTAACTTGTAAAGGGGAAAGATCTTTACTCACGATAATGGTATTTCAGTTGTCTCTTTTTTGGGGGGGAAACGTTTTAATTTGACATGGTAATGTACATATTGTGTTAGACATGGGCTGGCAGGATCACACTAGTAACAGTGATATGTTTAATAACTGGTATCTGATACTTAGCACTTGAAAAAGACCAACTGGGGTCGAAAAGTTGCTCAGTTTTTTGGCTCATTAAACAGCGTTAGAAAATCCAACGTGCCTTATGTTATTCTTGTTCTAGTATAGCATCAATTTCCAGCAGGCGGTCCTTGAACATAGGAGCACCGGTAATTGTGCATCTTTATTGATTATACTGTATGGTGTGCAGCAGAAATCCCTCTTTTCTCTTACTTACTCAATCTGACCAGCTTCAGTATTTTTACATTCTCTAGGCAACGTTGGTCTATATTGTAACCTAAAGATAGGGCGCGTTTACTGCCTTTATCTCTCTGCCTTGCACTTTTCTTTTTATTTATTTTGGGGGGATGTGAAATAGCGAGATTCATTTTGATAACCTTATGGGGCAAACAAAATAGACAACCACTCAAAGAAGACAATGGGAAAGGAGCACCATTTCAAAGAGAATTAACAAAATATAGACTTATGCTTCTTTTTAAAGGCCACACAGTTGAACATGACATTCTCCCACTACAAAGGCTGGTATTTAAACCAAATACAAGGACTGTTTACAATTGAGATTGTAGCAGATTGCTATGACATTTCTATTTTCATGCTGCGGGTATTTCTGTGTATCTCTATGTATAAGGGGGTTTTAATGTTCCCTGTTTTTTCACATTTGGGGGCTTAATTGCTAAGGATCTTCTAGCTGATATTACCTTATAATATCAGCTTCCATTCTGTTATCTGAGTGTCACACCCTACCCCTTTAAAAAAAAAAAAACATGACATTTATTTAGGCTAAGTCCCTGCTAGCGCTGAGCGGGCTGTGCTTGCGGCGGGGACTTCCATATATAGATATATGTAAGTGCCTGCTCACGCACAAAAAATCTATACTTACCCGCACGCTGAACTACCCACAATGCCCCACCCCCCTTTCCCGCACGCGTACAAGCCAGACCCCCGACGGTCATGCTTGGAGCGCTCTCCAAGCATGAGCGCGCTCAGCGCCAGCGGGGACTCTGCCTTAGTCCCTTCGTGAGACAGCAACTTGTTTTTCTTCACAGCACGACGCCGGCCCCTTCAGCAGCGGGGGGGATGCATACGTTAGAATTCCTAGCATGGCCAACTGCCCATAAGAATGAGTTGTGAACTCCAAGCCCATTTGAAGTAGGGCTCCTAGCTGGAATTGGACTTGGAGATAGATGTAACGACTTGGGTCTTCAAAGAGCCCTTTTTTCTTGTTAGGAAAATACAGTTAACTTAGGCGGGTCCGCTCATGTTTCACATCCTCCTCCTGCTCACAGGCTATATTAAGTCGCTGGAAAAAAAGCCATACAGTTCAGGACGACTATAAAAAGAATATAAGAATGGTACACTAGGTGACTTTCTGTGATGTGCTAAAGGCTTTCTGCATGCTTTAATAGTTCAGTCATAAGGCTGAGCGCCTTTGATCATGCCCAACAGAACATATCATGGGAAAAATAGGATATTGAGCCCTTTTTGAATATCGCAGAGAGGACGCTGTCAAATCACAAGCATGTCACAGCCCGCAAGTCACTCGGGTTATGCAGAAACATCGGGATAAAGAGCAGTGCATGCTTATCAAATGCAGAGGGGAGGTGGGGATTTTCCATTTTATCTACATTATAGGAAAGGGGTGGGCAACTCCAAGGGCCACCAACAGGTCAGGTTTTCAGGATATCCCAGCTTCAGCACCGGTGGCTCAATCAGTCCCTGCTTCAGCACAGGTGGCTGAATCAGTGGCGCAAAGACTGAGCCACTGATTGAGCCACCTGCGCTGAAGCAGGGACTGATTGAGCCACCTGCCCTGAAGCACAAACTAATTGAGCCACCTGTGCTGAAGCTGGGATATCGTGAAAACCTGACCTGTTGGTGGCCCTTGTGGACTGGAGTTGCCCGCCCTTTGTTATAGGAGGAGAATAAACAGCATAATAAAGAGTTTCTCAAGCACGTTTGTCAGCAACAATGTCGTTTCCAACCACACCGGAGACGATGAAAATGCAGCTATTGTTTCTTAGCAGATTGTATTCAGTACGCTGTGAAGCCAATGGGGAAGGATTTCAGCCCCCTTTATTTGAATGTCCACTGTGGGAAGCCGCAGTGACGTTAAAGTGGCTTTCTGGGCGGAAGTGCCTGATCAGCGATGTTGCCGCTCACAGAATAAGCCCCTTGAGCGTTAACGATCTTTCATTTCGTGACGTTGCTATGACAATGGGGCGCCATGTGACTCCGCGGCGCCATAAGGCCCCCCATTGTTATGGCAACTTAACTCAGTGACGTCACGTTGTCGTGGTAACGTGCGCCATATGACGGCGCGGAGCCGTGCTGACTGTACGGTGCAGGGGGAGATGCCGCCGGTAAGAGAAATAAATAAGATAAATAAACGTAAAAACGTTTATTGCAAAATGTCTCCGGGTTAGCCTTTAGTACAAGGCAGCAACCCTGTTTGCAAGTGATGCAAGAAAATGGGATAACAGATAATGTATTGGGGAGATTGGCCAAACTTTCGCACGAGGTCGCGACAAAAAAAAACACACTCGAGTCAGAGTTCGCCGGCATTACGTCCAAGTGCATTGCAATTTCATTTCAAATAATATAAAGATATACGTACAATATGCAAAGATGTTTAAAATCGCTAGCATCGCCAAATGAGATTACAAAGTTGCTAAAGATTTGCTTAATGAGACTATAAATAGTATATAACGTCCTGGAGAATGGCAGCAGCAATCATGGAGGGGTGAGTACCCATTAGGTATATATAGTGGCAATTATTGGTGTATGGTGCAGCCCTCTCCTTGATAAAGGCGTGAGATTCTGCCGAAACGTTGGATTTCTTTTTGGCACATTAAATATCTTTTTGCATAAGCCCGTGTGCCTGCTTCCCTTCTCTACACTATAAATAGCGCCCGCACGCCGTGTTTCGCTCACTGTCTGGCGATATGTTGCTGAACACTTGCGCAATCGTGAAAATATTAACACTTTCAGGCATTGGTGAGAATATTCGCAAAGTATCAAATCTGGGGGGGGAAAAAAACACTAAAAAGTTTGCGAATGTTTTTTGCACATGTCTAGCGTCTTATCTCCAGTAAACGTTTGTCCCTGTGTTAAAGCGGAGTTAATGCGCGGCGGGTTCTTTGTGGCAGGTTTGAAGCAGTTGTAGAGGTTCGTCTCTTGCGAAACAGGGAGCCCCCAGAGCTGAAATTAATGGGGTTCAGTTACGAAGACCCCAAACTTCCAACCTCAGGTGGCAGGGGGGGGGATATGTTTTCTTTGTTTTTTTTTCAATGTAAAGCACCCTTAAGTTGAATACCTGGCCATATTGTAGGTGGAGGTACAGCCACAATCAGACACCCGAACAATGTTCTTCATCAGGCTCAGATATTACTCTTCACCAGCTGGCTAAAACCCAACTGCAAATTCTCACCATGTGACAGTATAACAGAAGGATAAGGTCTACATGTTTATTAATATCAGAGATCCTTTAAACAATCTTCCACTGCTCCATTGTTCACAGAAACTGCTCTCATTCATTATATGCTCTCAACTAAATGGGAAACGGTTATGTATCATACTAGAAAAATATTGATTTAGGAGATGGGACAATATTTCCCTAATTTGATTTTCATTGTGTATTCTATTTTTTTTTTTTTTTAAAGCTTCTTTCCATTCAATTATTCATGCATTAATGATATTACATTATTTTTCTGTATTTAAGCACACATAATTGGATCAATTAGACATTATTATGTATACTTCAATTAAGAAAATAAATCATTTGAAGAGTTAAAAGTATTAAAAAGATACAGTGTAATAAAACCTAAAATGCAATTATTGATCTGATCTTCCAACAAAAATTATTTATTGTGCCCTAATTCTGCTTCAAAACACATCAAATTGATACGTTAAAAACCAAAAATGGATAAAAGAATCTTCTTGAAAGATATTTTCTTTCAAAACATATGCAAAAAAATACTGGCAATGTGTATATTATGATTGGTTAAAAAACATTGAATTTTGCAACACCACATATACTGTAGTGTTATATTTTTCTAAATGGTTCCTTCTACGCTGCTCCTTGTAATGCTATTCCCACACTCGCAAGTGCAAGTGTGCACTGAAAGAACAAAGTGCAAATACAAAACACCTCCTGGTGTGGTATATTAAATTCAATGCCCTTCCAGTGGTTCAGCTTCCCACAAGTAGGTCATCAGTTCGTGCAGTCCACGAGGCCTTTATACTTCGTATCCTATCCCTGACGCAGTGCAGACTTTGCACGAAACGCGTTGGGTAGTGGACGCCACAGACATTGAGGGACAGAGAAGAGCGTGAAACGGAGAACGGGAGAGTGGAGCCGGAGAGCACCGACAGGGGGAAAAGGCTGAAGCGGCGACCGGAGGATGCCGCTCGCGGAGACTCGGACAGACCTCGTACCGCTCAGACTCTGTATAAACACCGCGTGGACGGCGCTAACTAATGAACTGCTTGCGGGGAGCCGATACACGGTAGGTGCATTGGACCACTTTGTTTCTATCATCTTTTAATATGCCATACCCGGAAAATCGTTCTATTTGCGCTTCTTTCTTTTAGCGTTTACTTTAATTGCATTGGGCGTTATTAATTAAATTGCAATAGGGTCAATCGGGGCACTAACACACTTAAACCCATTTAAATCAATGGAAGTTACAGTGTCATGGTGTCCCGATCGGCACTATCGCAGTTTAATGAATAACCCTACATTGTATTATTATTTTTGATGACAACTGTGCATCGAGCACGTCTTAAATTAGGAGGCGCACATTTCTATAAATGTTACTACTGTTGCTTTTATAAATGGGAAGACACACAATTTAGATTGCTTACCCTCTATCCCAGTGGTCTTCAGTTAGGTCCTTTGAGGCTGCCCTTTTTGGGGTTTATATGAGCTTACTGGGTATCTGTGTGTTCCTTTGAGGTTGCCACCAGAGAAGGGTTTTAGGATTTCTTTAATAAAGACATACTTAACCTATTAGAAGAAAAGGCCCCCGTGCTGCATCCAATATGGCAAATTATTTCGTTCAATACTATATGTTTATTCTTCTCATAAGTGTGGGGCATTTAGTTAAATCCTTTTGCCAAACATTTTAAACATGCAACCACGTCAATATCAACCCCTCAGCAGGTGCCTACACTACCGATCCTTGTAATAGGTCTTTTGTCATTCTTCCCCTGCATAAAGAGAAGAGCGAACAAAGCACTATAGCCAACAGCATGAGGTGTGTGACATGTATGCAGTGCATAAAGGGTTAACATTAAGATGCACTATATGTGCTATGTGTGAGCTGCAGTGCAGTTAAAACTGGTTAGAGAGCCTTGCTGTTTGGAAATATGGAAAGTTGGAAAGAGGTCAATGTAAGGAACAATGTCCCCAGGTTAGCAGAGATTGTGTTACTAGCAGCAGGGAAAACAGTGATGGTGAAATGGATAAAGCCTGAACCCCCCACTTTAGATATTTAAATGATTACCTGAATAAATTGATGATGATGGACAAATTAGAAGCTGAGACGAATTAAGAACAGATAAAAAAAAATTTAATGGGAAAAGTTTATTTGATAGAATGTCCCAACAAGGTAGGGATTCAATCATACAGACATTTGAGCATACCTCTTGGGGTCTCCTCCTACTGATTGCGATGGGACACAGATAATTTCGCCCTTGAGGAAATAGGATAGTTATATACTGCTGCGACACACTTTATTCGAGCAAATACCCAGTATGTACCTGGCAGATACCTGGAATGCGCCGCTCCTCACCTCTGACAAGCCCCGTTGCATTTGCCTTCCCAGCCTGGGTTCATGCCTGGCTGATGGGCGGCTGATCTGTTAAATGATAATGATTAGGATTTAATAGGCTGCAATGCTTCGCGTGTCTACCAGATGGCATAAATTCATGAATTGTAATGCAGTATATATATATATATACTGTGCAGTATTGCAGCCAGCGGGAATAAAATGCTTCAATCCCTGCCTGGAAAATAACTCAATGCACTCGGGCAGAAAACAGTCACAAACCTCAATACACCCGGGTATACCCGAATTCGTGGGACTAGCCGAGCTCGAATAAAGTGTGTCGCCAGTGTATTGTTGATGGGAGAGGTGGTGAATGGGGAATCTTATGCCAGATTCTGTTAGGAGGCTGTGTGGTGAGAGCTTGGATGTTAATCTTTGAAAATGCTATTATCTGTTTTTTCTTTCTATTATTATTTGTGTTAATGTGTCGAATTTTGAAATCATAAGTATGATGAGCAATGCTAAAAATAATTTTGCCTAAAAGTCTAATTTTCTGTTTTTCTTATTGGTTTTTTTTCTGTATTGTTGCAATGTTGTTGTTTTATGTTTATGAACCCAATAAAAAAAACTATTTAAAAAAAAAAAAAAAAAAAAACTGGTTAGAAACCAGAAGTGCCCTAATAATAATAGGGAAAAAACATCTAAAAAGTCAAGTGCAAGAAAAAATATATTTATACTTCCCATGTCTATGGCAGCAGCAAATGTTCTATCTGGCTACTGTATCAGCCCAGCCTTCATTATCACTTCGACAACTCGCTTAGGTAGGTACTGTGCTGAACATCTGGCCTTGTGGTGGCCCTTCAGATAGGAATAGAAAGAAACAGACTTCAAAAATGAAAGAAGGGTTATTGGATCATGTGTAGCTGATAGAAAGAAACAGAAAACCGCGCACTACTCTCATGGTGTAGTAAATTATATTATATGAACAGTGTGAAGTGGGGAAGTATTGCACGTGCATCCAATGTAGTTACTTCAAGCATTACATGCCAGGTACATGTTACCATACGGCGCACTGCTGATCTCCTCATCAAATGGCCAGCAGGAAGATCCGCTCTGTGGAGATGGACGTGCTGTTCGTGTGGAAGAACTCCCTCTGGCGGTTTCCGTTCCTCATGGCAGTGCAAATGTCCGTTAATGGGCCCGTATGAGAAGGAGCGGCTCAGTGAGTAAAGACACTGACTGGCACTGAGTTTGAAGCAGGTTCTATTCCTTTTGTCAGCTCCTTGTGACCTTGGGCAAGTCACTTTATCTCCCTGTGCCCCAGGCACCAAAAACAGATTGTAAGCTCCACGGGTTGATGGAAATCCAGGGGAGCGTCGCCGAGTGCCCAAAAAAAGAAGAAATGTGGATAGTGTAATACTATCCAAAGGAGCATTTGTGCCAGTCTGGAACTATAGTATATCCCGGTCTGGAGGTGTGGTATATGGGTCAGCAATCTCAGAGAAAAGTGAAAACAGCCATAGTGCAGATCAAAAATACAAAATTTATCAATCAAAAGCTCACAAATGGAGGCTTACGGCAATCAGAGAAGTAAAAGCATTGAACAGCTGGGTCTTTCATACGTCGCAGCTCTCCTCGCCCGGTACACACCGCCACAGCTCTCGCGTACGTCACTTCCGGATCGTGACGTCACAGCTCACCGGAACCGGGGATACCGCCGAGGATCCCACTGCTTCTCTCCTCCTCTCAGATGGCTAACGAGCCGAACTCTACGCGTTTCGACGTAATTACGTCTTCATCAGGAGTGGCTAATTGATACTAATAGCCAAGTATATATACCCAATACTTAACTATGATTGGTGCAAACGGCGCATACACAAATCTAATTATTCTGATATACAAAAGCATATATTCTTAGTGTATAATCTGAAAATTTATGTTAATATATACATCAATTATAACAAAAGTTTGAAAAATTAAATGTATATACTAACAAATATAATTTAATACCTATACATGTATAATTCTAATTGCAAATAAACTACATAGCATTAAACTATATATTAGTGACCATGTTGCCCCCAAACAACATAACCACAGTATACAGTCTCTTAAAAACAATATACACGGTGATTGTTGATACCTAATAATCATATGAGAGAACAAGAAAGACATAATTAACATACAATATATCTAGCATGTTAAAAATAAACATTAATAATATACCATAGTAAAAATTATTTTTAAAATTAACTTAAAAATCAATTTAAAAAAAACAATTTTAAAATTAATTTAAAAAGAGGAACATACTGACTTATTTAAAGTGCTAACACTATCAAAATACTTTTATATCGAGATCAGCATTTAGGCCATCTGGAACTAACGTCTTTAATGTGAATATCCAAATGGAATCCCTTTTGGTCAGTTCCAGATCTCTGTCTCCCCCTCTCCAATGAGGGAGAACATGTTCAATGGCACTAAATTTAAAACCCGATATATCACTTTGATGTTTATTGATAAAATGTTCAGACAGATGATGGGTCATAACTTTACGTCTAACGTTACCAATATGTAAGCTCCATGGGGCAGGGACCTGTGCCTGCAAAATGTCTCTGTAAAGCGCTACGTAAAACTTGCAGCGCTATACAAGAACATGCTATTATTATTTATTATTACCGGTATATGTATGTAGGGAAAACTCCCAGTCACCCGGCGGGAAGCCGAATCAACCTCCTGTGTCTCCAAATTGCAGCCACTGACGTCACTGGACTCGTCACTCAATGAGCAGCCAATCAGTGTGAGCCAGGCAGGTTTAGGTTTCACCGACACGGAGAGTTGAATATTGGTGTATTGGAGTTGCTTAAAGTCAGATTTTGACTACAATTTTCTGTTTCTTTCTATCAGCTCCACAAGATGTTGAGCCATCTTTCCTGACTGGCAGCAGACTCTCTGGTTGTATATAACAAGTCATTGTCTCACATTAATTGATTTAATAATAATTGGATACACTGTTATCACTTACGGTTTTTTATGGGTTAATCACTATTTAATATTTTTGATAATATATTCTCTACATTATTGAGACATAGTATTCACATATTATATATATATCACAATTGTTTGCGCAGAATTGTTCACTTTTTTTATTGGATCGTGTGCAATAGGACCGACATGTTTCGCGCTTAAAGCGCTTTCTCAAGATCCCGTCAGATTAGATATCTCACCCCTGTTGTCTGAATACTCTTGAGACCCAGATATCCCAAGTGGACTCTTGTATCTGGTGGACTGGACTAATGCTACAGTATGCACTGATGTCACCAATGTACTGATACGCATTCCTACTGTCATTGTACGTTTCACTTCTTCCCGTAGGTCCGTGTTCACTATACAGTGAGGATGCCTTCCCTATGCGGGTTCTATTCCCATTCCAATGCATTTAGCGAACTCTTGTCAAGCCCGGGAAAGAATCTTCACCCCATGTTGAGTAGAGGGGCATGGTATCTGTAAGCAGGCATTCTGCATAGCTGCGACACAGGCCCCTCTATTCTATATGCTGGGAAGACATCTCGGTGACAGAGAAGAGGTCTGGTCCTTTCTAATGAATGGGATCTTCTGTGGGATGGGGAAAACGTCTTCACAGCATGTTGAACAAAGGCCATAGCCTCTGAATTCTCCTGGGAGTCACTGCATGCATCAGGATCAGGTTTATGTTCTGTTGCTCCAGCTATGACAACTCAATGATGTATCCATCCTTTCCTGGCTCGACTCTACCTTGGTTCTTCCTTACCAGTGGGCAGAAAGCCGAGCATTCGTGGTCTTTAATGTGGCACAGATGGTCTTGCCCACTTCAAATTTGTGCCACTCGCCAATGCAGAGATCCTGCCCGATACATAATCGTACAGGCCAGGGGTGGCCAACTCCAAGGACCACCCACAGGTGAGGTTTTAAGGATATCCTTGCTTCAGCAGAGGTAGCACAATCAGTGGCTGTGTCAAAGACTGAACCACCTGTGCTGAAGCAGAGATATCCTTAATACCTCACCTGTTGGTGGCCCTTGAGGACTGGAGTTGGCCACTGCTGGTACATCTTTTTTATTTCTATCCCCCAGCCTTAGGCAAGGTGATGCACTGGCTTTTATCATCCAATCATGATCAAACCAATTTAGATTGCAAGCTTTTTGTACCATCAACCCCATTGTATGTAGAGAGATGTACACCGAGGACGTACTATTTGCACAATCCAGTAAACACAGGTACATACTGTAGATACACACATCCAAGTGCTCCTATATACTATACACTCCTACATACTTTGCATTGCTGTGTCTCTCCCAGCCTGTAATAGTAAAAACCCTTCTTGTTTTCCTGCCCGGCTGAGAAGGGAACTGTTGAGGCTGATCAACGACCACTGCTAGAACCTGGAAACCAATTATAAACCTGGAATTTGTGGTGAACAAAGCCCCGAAACACCGAGATGAAAACTACAGAATTAGTCCAGTTCATTAAAATCATTAATAGTCATGAAATGAAAACCACCAGAGTCCAAAAGGCTTAATGCCCTATCCATATTAATTAGATGGAAGCAAATGTGAAGTGAAAAGCAGCACATGCTTTGCAGAATTAGCAACTGCTCTCTGCAGACTACACAGATCTCTATTAAAATTCAGTTTAATTAAAATTGATCACGTTAAAAAACTGATGTGGTTAATTAACTGAATTCCTGGACCTCTTTTAATATATTTCACAGGTGCATTGTATGTTGCTGTCTTTGGTGACAGCCAGTACTGCATGACGGAAAACCCAGTGTCACAGCTTAACCCCGTACATTCCATGGGAGATGCAATATGGCGCACGAGTCCAGGGGTGGGCGAACTTCAGTTCTCGGGGGCCACCAACAGGACAGGTTTTAGGGATATCCCTGCTTCGGCACATTCTGACTGAGCCACTGATTGAGTAACCTGTGCTGAAGCAGGGATACCCTTAAAACCTGACCTGTTGGTGGCCCTTGAGGACTGGGGTTGGCCGTACCCTGCACCAGTCCCTGGAATGGTATGATAAATTAATTCTGTAGTCCTGTGAAGCAAGTTTATGATGAAACTCTTAGCAGCTACATATGTAGTGCAGATGTGCGATTTATTTTGGCAAATGTCACAAAGCTTGCAAAAATGCCAATATTTTTTGGGAACTTCAAAGAAAAATGGGGGGAAAAAAGGAGATTTAAACAGGGAAAAAAATTGTATGTGTGGCCAACACAAAAAACAAAAAAACAAAAATAGAGTAAAAAAAGTAGAGGTCTAGTTCCAAAAAGTATTAATTTATTTCAGAAACAGAGGAGACATTTTTTGGCAGACTTCGCATGACAATTCAGCAAGCATTTTAATTGTGCATTGCGAATTCCAAATACAGAAGCAGATCGCGTCGGGTCACATGGCCTCTTTATGTACTGCCATTTGCCCAAAATTCAGGCCCAAGTTATCTCGCGAAACTGTATGGTAATCGTGCAACCATCGGGCACCTAAATCTACGTTTCCACGCTTGTGAGCAATGTAAACGTGTAAAATAAATGTCGTGATAACGCAATGTTTGAGAAAAACGCGAAAAACGTTTCCAAGCAAATGTTAAAGCCATTTACACAACTCTAAGGCCTGGGACCCGCTGCGCCCGGCGGCGCGGGCGGCCGCACGAGCGTTCCCCACCAGCAGGGGAATCCTCCCGAGCCGGTCCCAGTCCCCCCTCACTGCACAGCTCACTACACGCTGTGACGCGTCAGCCACTAGGGGATTCAAGAGAATTGTAATCCCAAGCGTCGACGCGTCACGTGGTGTGGCTGTGAGCCAATGAGGAGGGGAGGCTTCGGGAGGAGGGGAGGCTTCGGGGAGCGGGGAGGAGTGTGGAGGGAAAGCAGCGTGAGTGCCTGTCTGTGTGTGTCTGAGTGCCTATCTGTGTTTGTGTATGTGTGTGCCTGGGTGTGTGAGTGCCTGCCTGTGTGTGTGTGCATGAGTGCCTGCCTGTGTGTGCATGAGTGCCCGCCTGTGTGTGTGTGCCCGAGTGTCAGTGTGTGAGTAGGGCAGCCCGCAGCAGCTCCCTCCTGCAGCCCGAGCCCGTCGAGGGGGGTGGAGTAGCGGGTCCCTCTGCTTAAACCACGCCCCCCTCCGCTTAAACCACGCCCCTCCCTCCCACTCCAGCCCCGGCTCCCGCTCCCTACAGACCGCATATCGCGGTCTGTGTCTGTCACCGCCCCGCCTGTCTGCAGTGCGGGCGCGCTGACTGAGGGAGCGGGGCCTTAGCCTAGTACTGAGCTCACAGAACGGGACTGTAGAGGCATAGAAAATAAATAAATAGATTAAAAATATATAAATATATATATATATATATATATATATATATATACACACATGTAGAGGTATCAGTACCGTGTTAGCTGAGCTTCAATAATCAAAAAATGAATAGACGATACCGTTCTGTGGCTAACGAAATGCTTTTATTTGTGCGAGCTTTCGAGATACACTGATCTCTTCTTCCGGCGATGTTACAATGAATGAAGCAAGCAAAATGTATACTATAAACAGTGTCTCTTGGAATGTTATCTGTGCTTGTCCTTCCCCCGGTGTGGATGAGATTTATGACTAGACTATCTCTCACATTTCCACACCTACCCACACGATTTATACTAACTCCCACTCCACACACCCCTTTTGTAAAGCAATGTACACACTGTGGGCTCTCCATTCATTTATATCCACACAGATACACACACACTCTCTTACATCACTTACTTTCAGGAACCTTTTGACACCTCTAGCCATAAATCTCATCCACACCGGGGGAAGGACAAGCACAGATAACATTCCAAGAGACACTGTTTTAAGTATACCCTTTGCTTGCTTCATTCATTGTAACATCGCCGGTAGAAGAGATCAGTGTATCTCGAAAGCTCGCACAAATAAAAGCATTTCGTTAGCCACAGAATTGTACCATCTATTTATTTTTTGATTATATATATATATATATATATATATATATATATATATACTTGCAGCAAATATAGGTGATTCAGTATTGCCCCTCAATATCCTATTATCATTAGGACGTAGGCCAGGTTATATCCATTAGGAAGTAGGCCAGGTTAGCAGTGCCTCATTTTTCTTTTGTTTCTAGATATTACACTTTAAAAAAAAAAAATATATATATATATATATTGGCCACAGACAAAAATATATCCGCTTCCTGCGCACCTTTCATCATATCCGAGAGCACATTTCTGCCAAGGAGACGTGTAATACGTTGGTTTACAGTGCAGGGGCTTCATATACTCTGCTGCTTTGATTAATTTACATCTCATGCAACTGAAAAAAAAGCACCATTTAAATCCACGGTCTACTACAATTTGCCTTATGTCCTTATCTACATTGCAACCACAATAGCTACTATAGAAAAAGAGAAACTGTTATTATTGCGATTATTAAACTGTTCATCCAATCTCTGCCTGCATATGCTACCGTTTTCTCACTATACGCATAGCAACAAAAGCTTCTTAACAACCGTCAGTGTTAATTTTGCATGAAAACACCATCTGGTTGGAATAACTATCTAAGTCTAGAATCTCCTACGGTCTGAGTATTCTTAATATGATATGCAAAGGGTCAAAGACAGGGTTTAATGGTATGCCCTGGCGCTTAAAGGGCTTAGACACTGGGGCAAAACAATTCTCACTTTAGCCTGTTGAGTCATGTATATATTTAGCATTTAACAATAATTAATTAGTGCAACGTTCCCCCTTTTTTTTTTTTTTTTTAAAGGATTAGTTCATACCTAATATTATATAGGAATAGCAGTAGGATATGAAATTGAAGGCAGAAATCCAGTTTGTATTCAATGTAAATATTTTTCTCAACTTATATATTGAATAGTTTTATTTCCGGATTACTACAGTTTGCACAGCAACGTACATAGAAATTGTACCGGCAAATTAAAGATTCTTTACTAAAAGTCTATTGGATGACAAATTGGGCAATACTGGTGCAACCAGGATCAGATCTCTAAAGAAAAGAAAAATCAGCTGCGCCAGTCAAAATATATCGTTTTTATAATACTGCTGCTCAGTTTTGCCTCATATTTTCCTCCGGGAGACATTGATATCAGACAATATATAACAATATAATTCGCCATAAATGCTATACCCTGATAATACATGCCTTCCGCCCCTTGAAGCCCCGTGCTGCCTGGAGATTTTTGGAATGCATGTGAATGTTTTTGCACGATTCCACATACGTGACCTGAAACGCAAGCCGTGATGTTGCAGGATCACTTAGCTTTATTGCCAAGCTCTTTTCTTTATCATTGTGAGGAGAAAACGCCTGCAACGCTATGCTATCCTGTACAAGTCTCCGGCACATCTCCCCTTCCCAAGAGTAGCATTCGCTACAGAGCAGCTAAGGTGCATTTATGAACTTTATAAGGTCACAAATAACATCCCTTCCTCAAGCACCTTCCTCACTAAAATGTCCCCAGGTATTCTCAAACAACCATTGCCACAAGGGGTTAAAAATACCAATCACATATAGCAACATACTTGTATTCCCATTAGATAAGAAGAATTCAGATTTAGAATACCTGTAGGTCCCAATAAACTTGAGAATTTACTATGGAGGCCTCAGCATTTCCTGGTAGCAACTGCACGGATTTCGTAGTCCTTTCCAAAAAAGTGCTTGCTCTTTTTTGATTTACACTTACTGTAACTCTGTTGCTAAATGTGTATTTTTGTTCTCCATATTCCATTTCCAAGCAACACTTTCAAGAGGAAATTCACCCAATGTGTGCGTAAGACATCTACTTTGTCAACCTGAGTGCTTAAAATTATTATTACATTAAACAAGTTACCGGCATCAATTTGTTCCTTCCCTTTAGGACACTAATATACCTATAAAAGATTAGCGGCTACTTCCCTAATGACTTTTTTCTACTTTACATAGCATCAGCACAGTATAAAAATCTTTTTTGGTAACTCATAAACCTAGCACAGTGGATTCTGTTGGCTGCCGTCCACTAGATACTTTAGTCTAATTTTGTAGGTGGTCTTGACTTTAGCCTTTTACCATTCAATGATTCCTCGGAATATCATCGAAGTAATCAACCTTTGGCTTTCCTTTATCTAGCCTAATTCTTCTGCGTCTTCTATACCCTTTTCCTATATAGCATCTCTTCACAGGTAATGGATCTTCACGGATCTAGTTTCTTCTAGATAAATTATCGTGTTGTTTTTTTTCTTCTGCATTGTAGTCTATCTCTAATTTCACTTCTGCTGCGTATATTAACACGCTCGTTGGTTTTGGAGATCATTTCCGTTTAGAAACGCTCTTTAGAAAACCCATTTGTATGATGCCCCTGGTTTCACCCGTGTTCATAATGAATAATGTACGTAAAGAATTTAAACTAATGTGTCAGGCAGGATCTCTCAGTTATGAATCTATTCTGCATCGTCTTAGCTTAAACATATAATAGAATCTGTAGAGGGTTATGTCCTTAGCATTACAATTGAAGAATGAACAGTAGCTTGTAATGTCTGATTTTTTTTCTTGTTAACCTGATTTCTTTCAACATTCCTCTACATATTTGCAGATCCACCCACCCAAACTGCAGCAGATGGATCCAGTCAGGATAAAAGATCCTGTTATTAGGGATTACATTCTCTCTTCCTTTCGTAGACAGCTAGACAATAATGTAACAGCAACCACCATCGAATGTAGTATTGTCTGCTACTTTCTGCTCTTGTTAATCATTTCGTATCACAGAGAATGTGTGGATCATATAAATGGTCAGAATGTTCTTAAATCGTGGTTGAAGTTTCAAGGAGATTTATATTGAAAGTGTCTTGTGCCTCTCACTACTCTCTTGGCAATTACTCTCAATTTACTGTTTCTCTCTTTATTACATTTGTTAATTGACATTTGATCACATTAGCCAGAAAATGTACCCATAGTTTTCTGTTTCTTTTCTTACCCTAAATGTATTGTTGGTCTACATTGTTAACTAGTCACATTGAAGATGTCATACTGTACCACGCTTCTTCTACTGCATCTGCCTGTATCAGAACAATATTATTGATGATCATTGTTGTATGAGAGATCAACGCTGGATTGACAATAAAATAAAAAATTTGAAAAACAAAAGTGTCTTTTGCTTTCTCTTTGTACATATTGCAAAAACAACGCATGATTACAGCAAGCATTTATCAAAATGTTTTACCAGGAAGTAATACTGTACATTGTGAGTTACCTCTTGTTTTCAAGTACTGTATGTCCTGGGCACAAAGTTATAATGACAAATACATGGTTACAAATACAGAGTTACTATGAATGAAAAGGGTTATACAGTAGTACATTACAGTATACACAAGACATTGCATGCACAGTTAAAGATAATATATATTATAGGCGTATGTAACAGTTACAGACCAGATTAAAATGTGAGACAGCTTTAGTTTTGAAAGAACTTAGACTGGTGGTGGATGTGAGAGTCTCCGGTAGGTTGTTCCAGTTTTGGGGTGCACGGTAAGAAAAGGAGGAGCGGCCGGATACTTTGTTGAACCTTGGGACCATGAACAGTATATTGGAGTCAGATCTCATATGATAAGTGCTGCATGTGGTTGGGGTGAGGAGCTTGTACAGATAGGCGGGTAGCTTGCCCAGAAAGTATTTTAAGGCAACACAGGAGAGATGAACTTTGCACCTAGACTCAAGCGATGGCCAATCTAGTTCTTTGAGCATTTTGCAGTGATGTGTGTTGTAATTGTGTTGGAGAACAAAACGGCATATTGAGTTGTCGAGGGTATCAAGTTTGCTAAGGTGGGTTTGGGGTGCCGAGCCGTATACTATGTCCCCATAGTCGATAATTGACATCAGCATCTGCTGTGCGATACGCTTTCTGACCAGCAGACTTAGGGAGGATTTGTTCCTATATAGTACACCTACTGTAGATTGGCATAGGTTTTGGATGTCAGGGTATCAATGTGCAACCCAAAATTTGGCTTTAGAAGTTTGTTTTTTCCAATGAGGAGGTGATATCATGGAAGATTTCTCCTTTACTCCTCCTGTACTCGCTTCTGCATTTTAGTGTCTCCATCGGGAGAAAGGGTAGGAGAGGGGTGGACTCTTTACCTGCGCCTACTCAACACACCGTAACATTACTCCAAAGGGACAATCTAAACCAGGTTTGGTCAACTCCAGTCCTCCAACAGGTCAGGTATGACGGAGCCACTGACTGAGCCACCTGTGCTGAAGCAGGGATATCCTTAAAACCTGACCTGTTGGTGGACGTTGAGGACCGGAGTTGGCCACCCCTGATCTAAACCGGTTTGTGTTGTTGCCTCTTTGGCAGTGAAAGAGTTTAAGGATGTCAAACTCACTCCCGAATTTAACCCTTTCAACTTGCCTAATAGCCGGGACAGTATCACTATAAGGCGGCACGTATAATAGCTGGGGGGTTTATTCTCTACATGCCTGTTAATGGACACAAATCTCTGTGGCATTTTATTGGCAGAAATATGTCCCTTTAACATTAAGGTCGGGCTCTTGCAAGCAGCGAATAAAACAGAGGGAGTCAGCAGGGGCCAATGAGATTGCTCTGTGGTTCAGTGCATGCACCCTATTGACTCCCACTGTGAACTGCAACAACCTCCTGAATAAATGACACACTTCTCTTATTATCTTCCCTTCCAAACACAATACTGATTTCTGCTGCAGAAAAGTAGCTATCGAGCGCTGCTTCCATTTACCAGCATAAGTCAATCTATTTTAGGGGCTGCAAACAGAATAAGAAGAATCTCAGAGACAGATCCATAAATGTCATTACAACTTCTATTTTCCACACTCAAAGTAATATACAGCTAGGCCGTTACAATCTCATTGATACCAGTCCAGCGTTTTGACCTGGTTTTCTGGTTTGCTCGATCATTTCACGGCTCAGTTTCCCGTTCTGGAGAGATGGCCTATAAAATATTCCTATCGTATCATGGTTTATTCTCTGAAACATTTCCAACCACCGGTCATAATGACTCCACAGTGCAAGCAGCCTCTTCCAAATCTCCCGTCTAACAGCTCACAACGCCTCCTCCACAATTAAAGCTACATTTCCTTTTTTATGTTCCTTCCGATCGTTACCTGGTGATGTAATACTTTCCGATTACAGCCCCTGTTATAAAAACGACTTTCAGCCAAGATTTCATGCTCTTCGTTAGATTGTGCCATCCTGTTTTCCAATTTAATTAGCATGTTCCACACCCTCAAACCATTCTGAAACCTTTGTTTTCTTTTCTGCTCATTGTGCAGCTGTGGTTCCCCTCCGAAAGCGGCAATTTATCGTTTTGTCTAAACGACTTTCGCCATTTTCATTCTGGCCACCTTCTCTATTGGAGAAATACCGATGTGAAAACATTTTCAGGGTCTTTGTAGTCAGTGATTTTCTAACAGATATGTGCATGCACTGTGAGTGCTCATTTGCATGTCATTACCCAGAATCCCTGGCTGCAGTGGAAGCACTGTATGCCGTGTGATTATGGGGTGAGGCAGGTTTAGGGACCTGTATGTGACATGTGAATGTGCTCACACGTGTTCTTTATAATTACTGTACAGCTAGATATGACCTGCAAACAAGCCCCCAAGTAAATATTCTCTATTTTGGAATGTGGGTCACGAGTTTCATTTGGTATACCTTGCATTAAACATATCTTAATAACCATTGCAGTTGGAGACATGGTGTTACATAGGCTGAGTGCTTTGACTCTATAGCTATATGTTGCTCACTGGGACCAGGGTTTTAATTTCCCCGCCTGTCTCCTCTGCAATTTGCATATTCCACCACTTCCTTCCTTGGGTTTTTCCTTATCTCGCTCTGTAATGTAGACGATCAATCTAGCTAGCAGACTCTGCTGTCATCTCCTTTGCCTGCAGAGGAAGCTCTCAGGGGCAGTTTGCAGATAATCAGATGACTGAAGTGTCATTTTGCATTAAAGTGGCTATGCTGCATAAACAAAGCTGCATCTGGTTTAAATAACGGGTGAATGGCAGGTAGGTAACGTGTGCAGGTAACTCATCCTTAGCACGCTGCCACTTCCACATATTGCATGATAATATAGTTGTAATTCATTCATACTTTTTTATTAAACACACGGGAAGACGCCAAAATAAAAAAAATAAAAAAGTGCAAACATGGCATGAAACCGTTATAGGACAAAAGCAATGGACTTGCAGTATTTGAGATATAAATGTGCCTGGTTTAAGGAAAATCTTCAAAGAGCCCGGCAAACGTTTGTTCCTCTTGTGCAATTTACATTTTTTATGCCATGTTTGTGCTTTTGTTTTTTATTTGAAGGTTTCAGTGAAAAGAAGTCATCTTCCACAATTAATAATAAATTTATTTCATTTAGCGCTTTTCTCCCAATGGGACTCATAGCGTGTCACAGTTACAGTATAGCGCGCGGTACGCAGCACATAGGGTTGTTACGGGCACAGTCCCTGCCTAGATGATCATACAATCTATGATTTTGGTGCCGAGGCACAGGGGGGGTAAAGGGACTAAGGCCTCGGTCCCGCTGCGCTCGTTGGCGCGGGCGGCAATGTAGCGAGTTCCCCACCAGCAGGGGAATCCTCGCGAGCCGGTCCCGGTCCCCACTGGCAGCACAGCTGACTACACGCTGTCGCGCGTCAGCCGCTGGAGACACCACAGAATGGTGTTTCCTAGCTTTGACGCGTGACGTGTGTGGCTGTGAGCCAATGGGGAGGGGAGGCTGCGGGAGGAGGAGAGGCTTCGGGGAGCGGGGAGGAGTGTGGAGTGAAAGCAGGTGAGTGCCTTTCTCTGTGTGTGTGTCTGTGTGTGTGCGTGCCTGTCTGTGTGTGTATGTGTGTGCCCGAGTGCGTGAGTGCCTGCCTCTGTCTGTCTGTGTGTGTGTGTGTGTGTGTGTGTGTGTATGAGTGCGTGAGTGCCTGCCTGTGTGTGTGTGTGTGTGTGTATGAGTGCGTGAGTGCCTGCCTGTGTGTGCGCGCGTGTGTGTATGAGTGCGTGAGTGCCTGCCTGTGTGTGTGTGTGTGTGTGTGTATGTGTGTATGTATGAGTGCCTGCGTGTGTGTGTGTGTTTAATACTTACCGAAGCTCCAGCTCCAGCCCGAGTCCGTGGAGGGAGGGGGGGGGGAGAGTAGCGGGTCCCTCCGCTCAAGCCACGCCCCCCCTTCCTGTCAAACCGCCCACCACCCGCCCACCTCCAGCTCCGGCTCCCGCTCCCTACAGACCGCATATCGCGGTCTGTGTATCTCAGCGCACCGCCTGTCAGCAGTGCGGGTGCGCTGACTCTGGGAGCGGGGCCTTAGCCTTACCTAAGGTCACAAGGCGCTGACACCGGGATTTGCACCAGGCTCCCCTGCTTCACACTCAGCGTCTTGGTTCTCAGTCAGTGTCTTTATTCACTGAGCCGCTCCTTCAGCACCAGTAGCCGCACTATTGGCTACTTAGGGAACTTTAAACTGTGTGGGGTTGGACATTTATAAAGTGCAGGGAAACACCCTCAGGCGAGGAGAATTCTGCTTGTGCAGCCAACGACCTTTTTTTGGTTAAGGAACCCCATGGGAAATTCTGAGGAACCCCCAACCCTCTCTAATAAGTGCATCTGTGATCAGATACATTGTAACCTCTTCTGTACAGTATTTTCTACAATTTTAAAATTACCTGAAAATTACAGGGAACCCTTTAGCGATGCTTGGGGAACCCAAGGGTTCCTAGGAACCCTGGTTGAAAAACACTGACATAGACAAACAATTTCTTCAAAATGCATGTCTCCTCTGGGACAGAGGTACAAATAAGAGCTCTACTAACAAGTTCAAAATGCAGTTCTCCATTTAATGTGACAGCCAAGAACAGAGGAGGAACAACGTTTCAGTGCCCATATTTGCATTTGGGATGCACATTGATACTCTGACATCCAAAACCTATGCCAAACTAGGTGTACTATATAGGAACAAATCCTCCCTAAGTCTGCTGGTCAGAACGCGTATCGCACAGCAGATGCTGATGCCAATTATCTACTATGTGGACATAGTAGACGGCTCAGCACCCCAACCCATCTTAGCAAACTTGACACCCTCTAAAATTAAATATGCCGTTTTGTTCTCCAAAGCAAATACAACACATATCACTGGGAAATGCTCAAATAACTAGATTGGTCATCACTTGAGTCTAGGTGCAAAGTTAATCTTTCCTGTCTTGCCTTCAAATGCTTTCTGGGCAAGCTATCTGCCTACCTGAACAAGCTCCTCACCCCTACCACACGCAGCACTTATCATCTGAGATCTGACTTCAAAAGACTGTTCATGGGCCCAAGGTTCAGCAAAGTATCCGGCCGCTCCTCCTTCTCTTACCGTGCACCCCAAAACTGGAACAACCTACCAGAGACTCTCATACCCACCACCAGTCTAAGTTCTTTCAAAACTAAAGCTGTCTCACATTTTAATCTGGTCTGTAACTGTTACATACGCCTATAATATATATTATCTCTAGCTGTGCATGCAATGTCTTGTATATAATGTATACCCTGTTCATTTATGTAACTGTATATTTGTAACCATGTATTATTTGTCATCTTAACTCTATGCCCAGGACATATGTGAAAACGAGAGGTAACTCTCTATGTATTACTTCCTGGTAAAACATTTTATAAATAAATACATAAAATAAATAAATATGGACCTTTCATCAGGTTGGACTTTTATATCCCATATTTCCCCTATCTTGGATGCATCCTTTCATTGTTAGAGATCATTCATTTTTCCCTATTCATTTGAATTCTTTATATCTACATGGATGTATTTTTGTTAAACTGATTATAGACACACATGCCAAGTGCGGGGTTCTTTTTATATTTCGTTTTTGTTTCATAGGGGAAGAGGTACCTATGAAGAAGTTGTCCTGTTAATGTACATTAAGGTGATTACAAATAAGTTTATTTTAGCATTTGCGTGGCTGTTTTACCTTGGGAACGAATGGAACGGCTCATTCACCGACTGATTTCACTGGTAACGTGCTAGCTATTTCTTATTTCATTGGAAACATGGTCGGCAAAAAGCCCCTTTGTTAGCTGGGAGTCTGTTTTATAAGTCTAAAGTCTGCACTTTTGGAGTTGGACCTCACTGGCCCTATTCTTTGGAAGTCCCCAGTTCCCCCACTTACTGTGGCTCTCCCTCCCAGCTTCTCTCCTTCTCAAGCACTTTCATCCTTCTTTCTTTTAAACTACTTAAGACATTTTAGAGGGAAAAGAAAGGACACAGCCTCAATTATGTTTCTTAAATCATGGGCAAGTCTCTACAAATACTCCCTTAATGATAGCTTTAACTGGAATTAGGACATTTGTCAGTGTTTTATTCCAATTCCTTTTAAAGGCAATCAGAGAAATAGCAATTGAATTATTGTACAATATAATCAAACTTCGGAGAAAAGCTTCTAAGAAGTGGAATGAATGTAATGTCGGTTTCTCATCTCGACTTCTACTTTGATATATGAATGATGTTGCTGCATGATGCAAATAGATAGTAGATGAGCTCAATCTAAATCTTTAGTTGAAACCCAAAAATCAGCTGATTTGTTTCTAAATTGATTGTACGGTTCCTGTGATGTCTCTGGTGCATATTGTGTTTGACATTCTTAAGGAAGTCACAATAATGATGCCTTTTGGGTCTTCGATATCTAATTATGCAAGAAATGCATATTTAGGAATTTCACTTGAAAATCCCATTACGTAGAACCATAAAGAAAGTGGCGTATGTACACATGTATGACTAGAGTACACCTATTCATGAAAAAGACAAAGCTCTATTAAGGACATAAGGCATTAAGTTAGTGGATTGTTAAATGCTAACAGTTATCATCAAACCTCACTAACACAGTGTTAGGAGCCCTATATTACTAGCATACCAATTGCTATATATATATATCCTCTCAAACTCCCATTCAAACAACATGTGTAGAGACACCTGAGAGATATGCAAAGTATATGTTAATGACTCCTATTAGCATATATCCTAGGTGTGCTCCTTTTTGTGCATATTGTCTCTCTGTGTGTTATTTCAAAGTGGGGTTGAGGGGATAGATAGATATATAGATATATCTATATATATATATATATATATATATATATATATATATATATAGATATATCTATATATATATATATATATATATCACTTAATGCGCTAGTAAAACAGGACTTTCTCTCTCCGCGAGGCAGTGCTAACTTATCATGCCGTTACGTCCATACTAATGAGATAACTAACGGTGTTTTTTTTTTTGCATATAATTAGCTTTGGGGATTGGCTATAAGTTGGGGAACATACTGACTTTGATAACATGATGTTATGAGCCCTGACTTAAAGCAGCAGAATATGTGGGGGGCGGTTAATAGGTGGGAAGCAGGGGGGTCTCTGGAGCTGAACCGCATTAATTTCAGTTCAGGGGACCCCCTGCTCCCCGAGATACTTAGCTCCGTAGGAGCTCAGCACTCACACAGGCCAATAGGAAGCCGCAAGGGATGACATCCCAGCTTCCTATTGGCCCGCATAAATGTGAGACATTTAAGCCGCCATTTCGATAGTCCAACACAGCCGAGCTGGAGCTGCTACCGGCACCCCCTACGGAGGTAAGTATCTTAGTAAGCAGGGGGTCAAAGGAGCTGAAATTAAGACAGTTCGGCTCTGGAGACCCCCGTGATTCAATCCTGTAACTATAATAATAAACACATGGAATGCAGGATTGCTGCTTTATCAGAGCTTTGTGGATCTGGGCCAAAGGGAGGCTTTATAAAACCGTTACCTCCACCTAGTGGCCCATAATGCAATGAGCTGTAATGCCGTCATACAGAAGGCATGTGCTGTGCAGTATCAACTTTGATTTGTTGCTCTTGGCTAGGGATTTCTGGTAGGGTGAAAGGACGTTTCTGCTGAAGAGACCTTGTAACGGGTTTCTGTATATCATTGTATACATTAAGGTTTCCCCAAGAAGAAGTCATGCTACGTTGTACTCTTGCACTTTGTAACGTTATACCTCTTAAACTTACTGTTTGGGCTTGTGCACATTCGACTTAGCAAGTAACATAGCCGTTAGGCTGCGGCCCCACTAGCGCTGACCGCGCTCATGCTTGAGAGCAGTGACGTCACCAGCTCTCCAAGCATGAGCGCCGGTTGTCCTGGCTATTTCGGAAGCGAGCGGGAGGGGGGGCGGCGTTGCGGGCAGGTTGAGCAAAGTTAATTTTTTTTGTTTACCCATGCGCCAAGCGTGGGTGTGCTTACATGCCCGAGCGGGGACTTACATATATAGATATGTGTAAGTAAAAGCGGCAAGGAACGCCTGCTCAGCGCACCAGTGCTAGCGGGGATGCAGTCTTGGGTGACTGTCGCTCTATTCAGGTAGTTCGAAGCAATAAGAAATTCCTCCCTCAATATATTTAAAGGTCGGTCCAACAGAGTGAGTAACAAAAAAAAAAAAACAGGAAACAACTTATTAGTGTAATTGGCTGCCTTAGAATGATTAAATCACTATTAAATTAAATATTTTAATCATTTGCATCTTCCTTTCTCTAAAACACTGGATTCAAGCATGTCAGCTAATTGTGTTTCTCTGACTAATCGTAGCATTATAATTACTTTGTGACCAAAGAACAAAGCAAAAAGAACAATGTAACTGGGGCTTTTACAGTAGGTCTCACAAATCGTCTTATCTGCAAAAAATAATGCTGTAGATAAAGATGGTAAAAAAAAACAGTCAAAACAGATAGTTTACGTTCCTAAATTCACCCAAAAGATGGGAAGTACCTAAAATAAATAAATATGTACATATGGTAAAAATACAAATTTCATTCCTTGCTTCTAAACAATAATAAATTATAATGACATCCAGCCTTGCTCAAGCTAATCGCTAAACTACAATCTGTAATCAAGCCCTGGTTTTTATCATGTCAAAATGTGGTGCAATTAGTAAAAAAAAATCCCACGGAAATAGTGCTTGCATTCATACAACCTTTAATCATCACTGAGAGGCGATTGGAACATAAAAGCAATCAAGGGTTGAATATACAAGCACATTATGTTCAGATACAGTATATGACAGTAAGATTTGCATAAGCTGAAAGAAAGCACATGCAGCTATGAGCCCCAATAAATAACAACTCCATACCAACAAAATAACACTTTCCTTCATCTGCTCTGATATATATATATATGTTTTAGAAGTTACATTTGTTAGCGCTTAGTCAGCAAAATACGCCATGCTTTACTGCAGTCTTTGTAATAAACGAGGTTAACACAAACAATAAAGCAAAGCCAATGCAAATTACACAACTGATTGTCAATTAAAATAAGTAATGTGGACAGACTGCAGACTTGCTGAATCACTTGAAATTTTACAGTCAAATCTCTCTCGGTTGCAAACTGATTTGTATAATGACACATAAGCTGATATATTTATATAACACATCAGTTGGCCTCTGGTTTTAATGAGGGTAGTTTATTTTTTATTTTAGAGCAGTGCTGCCGATATCATCCAAATGACGCTTACAGTGAGGGCTTTAAATACTAAAGTCTCCCAAACCAATGCAAAAACGAACAGCATCAGGTTTATCACGGACGAGAAAACAATGAAACTGGTGGATTTTCTTTCCTTTGAAAACCCGGGGGCAGATGGGAAACTTTAGTAAATAAATCCCTATATCGCTGGAACGGACTACCAATATTTACTTCTGCCTGGAACTGCTTATTTGCACTGATGACTCTAGAACAGGGGACGGGGGGAGACTCAACTCCAGGCCTCAAGACCCCCCACGGGTCAGGTTTTCAGGATATCCCTGCTTCAGCACAAGTGGCTCAATCAGTGGCTGAACTGATTGAGCCACCTGCGCTGAATCAGGAATATCCCCAATACCCTAGCCTGTTGGTAAACCTGGAGGACTCGAGTTGGCCCACACCTGTTCTTGTGACATGCAAAAAAAAACATGCCCATATTTCATATAGAAATAGAACAATCAAGGCCAAGTAGATACTGAAGAAAGCCATGTTATTTATGAACCATTGTCAGGATAGCTTTATTGCCATTATCGAAGACTGAGCCCCCTGTGCTGAAGCTGGGATAGCCTGAAAACCTGTCCTGCTGAGGAATGGAGTTGAGCACCCCTGGTCTAGAAGGGCTAGACAATCTTTACGTCAAAAGATGATATACTGTAGCAGATTGGTTATGAGTAAAGGAGCTGCAGGTATTGTGGAATTGTTTATCTTTCCCCTTATGAGATATCATTGGATGATATGACACTGGGGTTTTCTGTTTGCCTTCTTCTGGATCAATAAGTATAGATATAGGATAAAGTAGCAACACCAAAAGGTAGGTCATATATTCCAAAAAAAGCTGTATTGTGAAATGGAATTGCAGCTCGGCCATTTGTTTAAACGTGCATTGTTCTTGTTCTAACCACGTGTCCGCGTGTAACATGGGGAGTGGTTATATGGCGCAATAGGAGCAATGAGGGGGTAGTTATTCGATGCACATATGATAATGAATGTATCAATTATTGTAAACTAAAATCATAGCCAACTGTTCATCTTTCCCCTTATGAGATATCATTGGATGATATGACACTGGGGTTTTCTGTTTGCCTTCCTCTGGATCAATAAGTAAGTATAGATATAGGATAAAGTATCTGTTATATAAATTTAGCATAGGTTAAACTTGATGGACGTACGTCTTTTTTCAACCTCATCTACTATGTAACTATGTAACTATCGCATAATAATGTTTTAAGTGGTTGTTACTATTTCAGGCCAATACCATTAATACAGGAGAGATCTTGGCTTTTCTAAGCTGCATAGCAGGCCAGTCGTTACCTTATTTTACTTTGACCTTTGAATAACCTTCACATGGTAAGTCTCTACCTATAGTACCAGCGAGTGACGATCTGTTACTATTACTACAGTACATGTTATCCAGTCACTGGCACTGCCTTACATCTGGCATTCAGCTGTTAATGTCATATATTGGTGCACTGTACAAAAAAAGAAACACAATTACAATTATTTTGAGAAGTATGAACTAGTGATAACGACTAGAAAATCTCGGCTTCATTTGTCTTAGGTCAGGGCATTGCCGCCCATCCATGGTCCTTATTTTGACTCCGATGGGGCTTTCCGTGTGATAGCAGCGGGTCAGGGCTATAGCGGTTTGCAGAATAAGAGCCGTGAAGAGAAGAATTTCAAAATACACGAGAATCCAATTATGCTCCAGTCTTTGCGCACTGAAAATGACTTAGCAATAAATATGTTGGTATTTTGCACTAGTGCAAATCTGGAAGACAGCATTCTGCAATAGGATTGGTTTATAATAATTACTGTCACTATAGGTTCATATACAAATCATAAACATCACAAAGTTAGGTGGTGTGTTATCTATACTCTGTAAGAATAAAATGCTGGTAAACACATATCTTCTAACCCAGTTACTGATTTGCTATAGGAGTTCTTTCAGCATACGTTTTCCTGTTAGAAAGATGATATGGTTTTAAAAGCACACACACATACAGTGCAGTCCTCAGCCGGGATTAGGAGCCACTAGCTGTGTGAAATCCATTTAACATTTAAATTGCCCACATCTAACGCATCAGTTGCAGCTTGAACTACTGTACCACTCCCGTTTGTATGGCAAGGTACAGTACTTGCGGAATGGGACACTTGGCCGTGACCAAATCGCCACCGGTGCTCGGCTGCCAGGACTTCTCAGCGTGGGTCACCTTCGCCACCTTCCGCCATCTTTAAATGTCTTGGGATCTCCCCAGCCGCAGGGCACCTCTGCCCTCGGATCTCCCCAGCCGAAGGGCACCCCGCACTGCTCCGACTGCATTTGTGACCGACCCCGTGCGTGCCCGCGGAAAATGTAAAAATGTGTACAGGCTGCCAGCGGCCGCGCATACGCACCGGCGCTCACAAACGCAGTCGGCCCATCAATTTTTCATTGAATCCAGCAATTAACATTTTTAAACTTTCCTTATTTTTCTATCTATTAAAAAAAAAAAAATTTTCAGCTACTATTTGTTCGCATTATTAAGTTAAACTTAATGAAACTCTCCTTATTTCCTAATTCAGTGGAAAAATAAGCTTATCTTAGGGTTTTTTGGGGCTGAAAAATGGAAATCCCATAGCAACACCAAAAAGTAGGTCATATGTTCCAAAAACAGCTGTATTGTGAAATGGAATTGCAGCTCGGCCTTTTGTTTAAACGTGCATTGTTCTTATTCTAACCACGTGTCCGGATGTAACATGGGGAGTGGTTATATGGCGCAATAGGAGCCGTGAGGGAGTACTTACTCGATGCACATATGATAATGAATGTATCAATTATTGTAAACTAAAATCATAGCCAACTGCACATCAATCAAAAAGCCGAGGCTCCCTAAGCAAGTAATGAAGGTAGGAAGCTACGTGTTAGCAGGACATCAAGGTCATGAAAGGTCATTATAATGCAAAGGCTCAAGGCATATGTATCATTAATCATGTAAGTATGAGTGAATAAACACATAATTAAAGTGAGAAAGATGACATATTGGTCCCAAAGGACCTTAATCAGGGTTACGGGAACGCCTTGATGAAGTTTCTTAGTACTTGGAGATTATGACTGCACTTTTCGCAGCATTTGTTTGCAGTATGCGGTGTGCTCCCATCATCTTGTTTTACTCGCTGTCTCCGGTACATCCACGTTAAAGAGTTAGCTTGGTACATGTAATACATTGCCACTTCAATCTTTACCGTTACGAGCTGAATTTCCCCTGCAACCTCTCAATTATTCTTCTGGAGAGAGAGATTTAACCTGAATTACACCTTCTTGCATTCTCAGTAATCATTGTACATAATTGTATAATCCATTTAGGTCACACACACTTCCGAAATGCCAATTCAATTCCTTCTTCATCTGTGTTGGCGGTCTTGTGATGGACAGAGGGCCGCTTCACCCTGAACAAGCAGGAACGAGTCTCAGTCAAGTGTCAACCACATTAGAAAGAAAAAGTACTAAAGTGCACATATTAAGTAATAACATTTTTAAATTCATTGCTTCCAGGCTGAATTTATATTCAAGGTCTGGCATAGGCTATGAAATCTAATTTTCGTCTCATGGATGTGTGATATAATTTTATAAGTGTTATAAAAAAAAAAGGTCTTTACTTATGATGGCAAGAAAGCTGAACTATCTGGCCATATAACCGAAGCACCGTCCTTTCTGCAAAGTGAGAGGGCTGCAGAGTTTAACGGAGAATTGATCCATGAGCATTTTCTTTACAGCTCAATGGATTTACTGCTTCTACTTGACATAATAAGTTAACAATGAGATTTTCTTTGGCATACTAACTAACTGCTCGATGCAGATGCAAAAGAAAAGATTTAACCAAGTTTAATGTCATTATCTCAAACATTTCCTGCCAGTATTTTGTATGTACAGGCATACCCCGCTTTAAGGACACTCACTTTAAGTACACTCGCGAGTAAGTACATATCGCCCAATAGGCAAACGGCAGCTCACGCATGCGCCAGTCAGCACGTCCTGAACAGCAATACCGGCTCCCTACCTGTACCGAAGGTGGGCGCAAGCAGGGAGACTATAGAGCCTGTTACAAATGCCTTATTTACATCAGTTATGCACGTATATGACGATTGCAGTACAGTACATGCATCGATAAGTGGGGAAAAGGCAGTGCTTCACTTTAAGTACATTTTCGCTTTACATACATGCTCCGGTCCCATTGCGTACGTTAATGCGGGGGATGCCTGTATAGTGCTATTTATATATAGCGCCATCTATGTACATAGCGTGTCACAGCAGTGATACACGGGACATAATAATATAACACGTAATGGGAATAAGCGCTTCAGGCATAAAGGTAACATTTAGGAAAAGGCGTCCCTGCCCCGCAGAGCTTACAATCTAAGTTTTTTTTTATGAACAAGAAATCAACACACTGTAGTGCAAAAACAACTGCAATGCAACATTGGTCTACAAATTACAGCTTTGCAAAGGAGAACCTTTTGTTAAGAATGTAACACTCTAATTGGCTTCCTTAAATAAATCTTACCACGCTAAAAGCAAAGATTTGTCTGTGTTTGTTAGGGAAATGAGTTACAAATTTAATTTTTTTGGAGGCCTCTGAAGGAAAGAATGTTTTATTTACCCTTAACCCACCCTGCCCTTTTTAATGGGCCAACAATACAAGGTGAGAGAGGTGGGAGGGGGCTGCCTTTGCAAACTCTTGTACAAAACGGTGATATGATAAAACGGAGATCCGCCCGAGTAAATCAAACGCCTCCCAAGTCTCGGCCCGATGTTTAAAAACAGAATTTGAAAAATATTTTTTAAATTGCAGTAGCTGTTTTTTTGTATCTTGTTTTGGTCGGAGGGTTGATTAACCCTTTCAGATCTCTAACTTTGCTGCCATACTGTTATTTTCTCTTTGAAGGATGTTTCTTGCAGCGCATGCAATGCGCACAGATGTAGTAAATCTAACCATCTTCGCTGTTGTGACCGCAACAGTCGGGGGGCTTGGGGGGGGGGGGGTCTTATTCAGTGCTGAGGGACTTCAATCTAACTAAGGAATAATGTGCAACATATTGAGTGACAAAACAGTTTGTGCAAAAAGAACAAAGATTAACAACGATCTTAAATTGATCCTCAAATGTCCTATTTTGGCCTATAAAAGGTATCACTTATGCCCAATTGTGACAGTTGTCTATGGTTATTCCTTTTGCTTTGTCATGTAACCTGTGCATTGAAGCTCTTGGGCGGAGAAATGATCACATCGGTTGATTCCGGACCATACTGCTTCCTGATTCTGGCATAGTTCGCTCGGACTTCTATCATCTGTCTGCCGGCTGAAATGCAGTAGATTTTGCAATGTTACATCTCTAGCTGGTGATTAGGCTTTTAATTACAACACGGAAATGAATGAGCAATTATTCATATTTACCTTTAAAAGGCACTGGGAGATCTATGCCGGCTTCTGATAAACATTGCGTGACACATTGGTTTATTCACAAAATTAGTCTATGCTCTTCGGGTTCAAACAGTTAGCGGTTATTTAATAATATTAGAGGTGTCATTGTATTACTGGAATCATTATTTTGTTATTACGGTTATTAGAAAATCAGCGATCTCTTAATACAGGGCTTTAACTGGACATTATTTAAGTCATACGCAGTGGCGGATTTCACATTAGGCCCGATAAACAGATGCCCCACTCGCATCCCCACTGATTGCCGGGGGACAGCGTGGGGCTTCTGTAGAGTTCATACCTTCTCCTTTGTGCTGCCCTCCACCGTCTTCACTGTCGCAACGTCAAAGGACGCTGCAATGCATATTACCATTGTAATGCGATGCCACGTTTCCATGGCAATGCAACGCCATGTGACGTCGCAGAATAAATTGACGCCGCGACGTTGGGGGAGGGTGGCACGAAGTAGGCCCGTGCGGAACCTAGGTAAGCGATTATGGGCGGCGGATTTGTAAATCCACCACTGGTCATACCTAAAAGGTGGCCTTACCCCCCTCCAGACCCTGAACAATGAGAGGGACAGGGGGAGAGTTTGTAAAATACCAAGTGAGTTATTTACCTCTCCGTAAGAGGGGCTGATCCCTGTTTAACTAAAACAGCCTCAGAGCTCTGAGAATCCAACAGAGAGAGAGTTGATTGCAGCCACTCAATTAACTAGTCTCCACCTGGGCTAATGAGAGCTCTGTAAAAAGCCTCATGTGAGACACAGGAGAGAGATTCCTTAGCTCACATTTGGGCTGACAGAAGGAGAGCAGAGAAGCCTGCACACCGACACTGACTTGAGCACAAAGGCTGTGCTGAGATCCAGACACCCAGAGACCTATATTTCCTGGACACAGAGGACCCAGGAACTTGCCAGAGACTGACATGGAGGGCCACCTGCTTAAGGTACCTCCTGGGACTTTGGGGTGATAGGCTGGTAATGGGAATATCCCTCCAGTCCCGCAGATAGGGTCTGGGGAAGTAAGTTAGCCCTTACACAGGGAGAGGGGTTTGTTATTTTGTTTTGTTGAATGTTTTGCCTGGATAAATGAACAGGCTCAATAAAGTCAAGATATAATTTCACCCACATCGGTCTCCATTATATGTACCTCTGCACACTTCTCTTACACTCCCCAAATGATCATTTATACAATATGTGAACAAAACTGAACACACCTGAAATACTTGAAAATGCTCATTTGGATATGCAAAGTATATGCAAATGATTTAAATTAGCATACTTCTCAGGTATTTCAGGTTTGTGCAGTTTTGTTGTTATCTTTCCCCCTCTTTCTCTCTCTCCTCTCCAGCAAAACCTTCATTGCAGGATCCGTGTGTGAGTAGCGCCCCCTGCACTTAAGCCAGGCACAATGCAATGTTATTTGAAGCAAATGCAAGGTGCTAACTTAACATGGCGTTAATTAGATTTTTTAAAATGGGACAGACAGCCAGAATGAAAGAAGTCTGACTCTGTAAGACATGGTAAAATCCAGAGATAGATCGTGTAACATTGTTAGTTACAGTGTAGCCAAGTGATGCCACAATATACAGTCATGTGAAAAGACGGCGATGCCATCGTTAGCTTGTGGACACAATTTATTCTCAAGACTTATACTGTACTATGCACATTTCTTGTATATTTGTCTCAAATGTATCATTTTTGGGGAACAATTATGGTCCAAAACATAAGTTTTTCTTGCATAAATGTTACAAAAATCATTAAAAGAAAATAAAGATGCAATTGTGGCACTGAGAGAATGTTTTATTCCAGAGCATGGAGTCCACAACAACATCTATAAGAATAAATAGCATTTCATATACTGTGCATACAACTTGGGGAGACTGTATATGACTGTATATATAAGCAGGATAAATGGTATTGTGTGTAGTCCTTACCTTTTTTGCTGATGAACGGCTCTCCTGCAGAAACACACAAAACCATGTCCTTTTCTATGTCACCCCAGGACTTCACCTGCTCCCCATGGAGTGTGTATAGTGCGCTCGCTGGCTGCTGCATGCTTAGCTGAGAAGTGCAGTTATCCAATAACTGCAACACAAACAATCTTCATACAGTATGTTAGATGACCTGCTGTAGGTGTGTGTGTGTGTGTGTGTGTGTGTGTGTGTGTGTGTGCTTTCATTTGAGCTTACACTTTTTCTTTTAAAGGTTATATGTGACACAGGGACTGTCCCTCCCCACAGAAATAATGCACAGGAGCATGTGTGGTTTAGTAAAATTGGCCTCGTCTTCGAACCTCAATTTGAGTCTGGCTGTAAGCTCCATGGACGAGTCGCCTTATCTCCTTGTATCTCATACACAAAGAAAACTGGTTTGCGAGCTTTTACAGTACACGCAGGAACTTGCGCCCGAACAAGATATTCTTTGTATAGCGCCGTCTGCACTATATAAAATATATTATTATATTATAAACAATATTGTTATTAACCTGTTTGATAACGGTATCCTAGGAGATTTGCCCTATTATTTAAAAGGAATTAAGCAAAGCCCCACTCTTGCTTCTGATATATCTCTCACACTGAATGTGAATTTAATAAATATTTCACATTGAATATGAGTTATTATAATTGTCAATGTCATATGCAAACAGAAGGGCCATTAGTTGATTCGACAACAAAATAGAATATAACAAAAAAATGCTTGTTTACAATTTTGTGGTGTTTCATTTTTAGATTTCCAATGACCAAAAAGCTTCCATGTGCCCCAAATCACTTGAAAATACAGAAACAAATAGTGCACTTTTTCTCTTGAATACTGGGATTAAATGCTTTCATCTTTATTAGCTCCTGCTCTTTACATACAATGATAACCTCCCTTTCTGCATTCACTGGGCTGCTGGTGAACACCTGTGTGTGTCTGTCTGCACTCACTGGGCTGCTGGGGACGACCTGTGTGTGTCCTGTCTGCATTCGCTGGGCTGCTGGTGACCCCCTGAGTGTGTCTGTCTGCATTCGCTGGGCTGCTGATGACCCCCTGAGTGTGTCTGTCTGCATTCCCTGGGCTGCTGGTGACCCCCTGAGTGTGTGTCTGTCTGCATTCGCTGGGCTGCTGGTGACCACCTGCGTGTCTGTCTGCATTCGCTGGGCTGCTGGTGACCCCCTGAGTGTCTGTCTGCAATCACTGGGCTGCTGATGACCCCCTGCGTGTGTCTGTCTGCATTTACTGGGCTGCTGGTGACCACATGCGTGTGTCTGTCTGCATTCACTGGGCTGCTGGTGACCACCTGCGTGTGTCTGTCTGCATTCACTGGGCTGCTGGTGACCACCTGCGTGTGTCTGTCTGCATTCGCTGGGCTGCTGGTGACCACCTGCGTGTGTCTGTCTGCATTCGCTGGGCTGCTGGTGACCACCTGTGTGTGTCCTGTCTGCATTCGCTGGGCTGCTGGTGACCCCCTGAGTGTGTCTGTCTGCATTCGCTGGGCTGCTGGTGACCACCTGTGTGTGTCCTGTCTGCATTCGCTGGGCTGCTGGTGACCCCCTGAGTGTGTCTGTCTGCATTCGCTGGGCTGCTGGTGACCACCTAGGTGTCTGTTTGCATTCACTGGGCTGCTGGTGATCACCTGCGTGTGTCCTGTCTGCATTCACTGGGCTACTGGTAACCACATGCGTGTGTCTGTCTGCAACAGGTCAGGTTTTCAGGATATCCCTGCTTCAGCACAGGTGGCTCAGTTCAGCTGAAGCAGAGATATCCTGAAAACCTGACCAGTTGGTGGCCCTTGAGGACTGGTGTTGCCCGCCCCGGCATAGAGTATGGTTTCTATAAAAATGTCACTTAATTAAATTCTCTTGTATTGACTAACACTAAATTATCATAAAGTTTTGCACATGGTTTTTGTTTGCTACAATGTTCCCCTTCATCACTGAGCTAAAGTATTTGAGTATTACCTGGTTACTATCAGAGGAAACCCATTAAATATGGCATTGTTCAAAGTGTATGTGCAACTGCAAAGTGTCTGACCAGGAGGCGCAGTTTAACCCCTTCAGCACCAAAAAGGCAAAGCCACAGGCTGAAGAGTAGCGGAGTGGTACTGGCACATCGCCGTGTTTGCTGTTCTGCGACCTCTGCCAAGTCCCTCCCTGTGCCTCAGGCACCAAACGTAGATTGTAAGCTCCTTGGGAGAGGGACGACGAGATGTGCCTGTAAGATGCTATGCACGGTGCTGCATACTTTATCGGCACTATATTTTAATTGAAAAAAAAACCTGAACATATTGATTATTGATCAACGAATCATATTGATTACTAAACCTTTAGGACACTAAAAGGTATCAAAACCACCTACTCCTCCTCCCTCCTTTGTTATTACTAAAGCAATGCATTGCAGGCACCACACATGGTGAAGGGGCTTTCAGAAAGCGATTTATTTAACCTCTGTGAGTACTTGTCCAATGTGGTTATGATGGGTATAAAAGGACATGACTTGCCGGTGAATGACTATCACAGCTGCTTAGCACAAAGTAATGCTAATCCTACTAGGGAGGCTTTTAAATATACAGGTATCCAGTATGCTTAAGGTCCTAAACGAACGGTTCTTACCTCTTCAAATGTTTTGCCCCAAGCAAATATTCCTTGTTGTGCGTTGCTCCTGTTTAAATAAACCAACACTCTTTTCATAGTTGGTTGGCCGTAAAGTGCTTTGTGATTGGATATTTTGTTCGTTACGACCAGCGGATGCCTTTTCATGTGAACATGTTGAATATCGGACAGGTGCGTCTGAAAAACACAATCCATCCTATTACCTGTACAAGTAAAATCTCCAAAAGGAAACTTTTCCGACTATAACCATTTCATTATTTTCCTAATATTTTAACAATGGATTTGGACAAACAAATATATATATTTATAAGGTGACAACTGTCTATCTGGAAAACTGCAATACTGATTGATGATTATTTAGGAATTCGTGAGGGCCACGTTTATAGTGACATCGACGGCGCGCATGGCGCGAACAACAAATCTCTTTGCTACGAGGCCGTCCATAGAGCGCGCGACCGCGTGAGCGATTCTTGAGAAGACAAATCATTTTGTCTTTGCCGTGCGAAGGCCGGGTCACCTGCGCAGTTTAGCCAATGAGGGCGAACCGCTCAAGTGATGTCACAGCCACACCTCCGCTATGCCTCCCCGTCATGCAATCCCAAAGAGCAGAAATCGCTCGAGCGACAGGCGCGCGCCCTCTATAAACGCGGCCTAAGAATGATAACAATAAACAAACAGTACTGACATTCTCCCTAGGAAACATTTAGAAAAACATAATGTTGCTAAATTGCATTAAAAGTAGCTCTGGAAGTGAAGAGAAAGCTGCCAGATCAGCAGATCATGAACATCATTGTGTTTTTCAGGGGTCTGTCTGTATGGTGCTGTAACTCGTGTGCCCCCCCTCCCCCAGTCGCAGACTGGACCTCTAGGGTGTAGTGAGGGCTGGTTACGTGTATGTGGGTGGTGCGTACCTGTGAGGAACAGGAGGGCCTGAGTCTACCGCGGTGGTATAGGGGATAACAGGGACAGGATTCTGGGGTATATGCCTCCATCGTCTTAGCAGTCTTGGTGCAACGCCTTCATCTCTGGCGAGCCTTAATGAATAAGGTGAAACCCTCCCAGAGAAGCCCTGGTCCCAGGGCGAGAGATTTCAATCTCACACAGTCTTTGTATAAAATCAGTACTGGTCTTTATTGTCCAACAGCATCAGTAGCACACAGCAACAGCACACAGCAACAGCAGCAGGGTACAGGCTTTTCCTCCTTCTCCTTTCCTCCAGAAGTACACCCTCAGGATGGGCTATCTGGAGCTCCAGTACTCCACACCTTCCACCCCAAGGTATAGGCCCTCAGGGTGAGGCTGACTCTCCCCTCACCCTCTGCAGGGTGAGGGGCATTGGTCCACTGCACTATTGTGCTATCAGCTCTACTCAAGGTGGCTGAGCCTCTCCACTCCTCTCACTGGCATGCTCCAAGCTCAGACTCTGTTTTGCTGCACTCACTCCCTTCTCTCCAGCACTAACTAACTTCTCTCAGACTCACAGGGGTAGCCCACTAAATAGGGACAGCCATGCCCATCATGATGTCAGCAGGCCCTCCCCTGTGTCTCAGCCTGCCACACAGAGTCAGGTGCCTACCTCCACCAATCCCGGCAGGGCTTGAAGCTGGGGAAACCCATGATAGCTACTGGTGGCCTGCCCTGAACAGGACTTACACCAGTAGGAGAAAGATATATAGCCCCCATTTCTTACCGGGGTTACACACTCCCTCAGGTGGAATCCAATGGTCCCCACTTGGACCTAACTTTAGCAGCTCCATCCTGCAGGTGAACAAATCTGGGAAACAAACACAGTTCATATGATTAGTGTACATAACTCAGATTATTACACGCAGATGGTGTAATTAATGACAATGGTACCTCCCAACATGGAGAACCTAACTTAATAATAATGCCGCGGGTCAGGCTTCCTTACTTCCCGCCCATTGTGGTCTGTTACAGTGACATAATACGGCTGTACCGACCCAGACTCTGGCCGATAAACCACACTGTGCATGTATATGCACCTCCCCACACTCCAGGCCCGGACTACCTCACTGATTTTGTCCTCGTTCTGGTAGCCTGCTTTACCGAGCTTTGTTCGTAAATACTCCTGCACAGCCTCTCTGAGCCAGCTATCCCGGTGCTCCTCTATCTCATTCATGATGGGTTCAGGCACATAAGGGAACTCGTAACCGTGTGACTGCCTATACCTGGCTACTATGGCCCTGTCTGCTCGACTCAACTTGGAAAGCTTCTTATGACCCGCCCTGCTTGGCAGTACCTAAAACTCTGGTTCTACTGGCGCAATGTCATCATACAAAATACTAGGCCCCTTAGGATGGATGATCTTTTGTTCTATCTCTTGAAATCTGTGTTCTAGCTCATCCGCCACCTCCTGGGGAGTATAGGCACCTACCGCCCACCAATGGTCAACAATGTTGCTCCTAATTAACAGGAACCTGGTACGGTCCATCCCCTTGTGGTACTGCACCGACACACTTTATTCGAGCAAATACCCAGTATGTACCTGGCAGATACCTGGAATGCGCCGCTCCTCACCTCTAACAAGCCCCGTTGCGTTTGCCTTCCCAGCCTGGGTTCATGCCTGGTTGATGGGCGGCTGATCTGTTAAATGATAATGATTAGGATTTAATAGGCTGCAATGCTTCGCGTGTCTACCAGATGGCATAAATTCATGAATTGTAATGCAGTATATATATATATACTGTGCAGTATTGCAGCCAGCGGGAATAAAATGCTTCAATCCCTGCCTGGAAAATACCTCAATGCACTCGGGCAGAAAACAGTCACAAACCTCAATACACCCGGGTATACCCGAATTCGTGGGACTAGCCGAGCTCGAATAAAGTGTGTCGCCAGTGTACCTAGTGAACAGGGGTGCCCACCACTTGTCACGGTGCTCATACTCAGACACTGCACTAGAGGTACCTGTCTCTGACTCAGCATGGGATGATATACCGGTCGTGACCGCCTCTGTAGAGCGAGAGCAACTGCGTCTACCTTTTGCATTAATGTAGATGGTAGCATTCATTTTGTGGACCACCTTGCTTACAGTCCCTGCCTCCGCAGTATTGTGGGACCCTCGGGCCCTCCCTCTAAACACAGGAGAAATTGACATTGGATTAGGCACATGTATCACATTGGCATATGGTACTTCCCCATCAGACCCTTCATCACTTAATTCCCAATCCCTCAAATCTTTGGAGTACTTGGGGTTCTTACTTAACTTATCCCCGCTAGGTCCCGGTGTCATGACTCGTGACGGGGCAGGGGCAGTGGCCGGGGCAATGGCGCTAGGGGCTGGGGCAATGTCCGAATTAATGTCCAGCGAGCGGGTAATGCCGCGACCGCTGGGCACTTTCTTGCTTGCCCTCTCCGCCAGGCTTCGTGTTCCTCGGGAAAAACCTTGGCTTCTCAGGGTGGCCATTGCAGCTGCCATGGCTGCTCTCCGCGGGGAGAACAACGCTCCCGGGCCTCTTTTCCAGTCGGACCCGGAAGTGACGTCATCATGGCCGCCCACGGAATCCCCATCCGCTCCGTGGTCACGCACCGGAAGTGCGTCGAGGACCGGAAGGGGCGGTGGTGGATCATCCGGTCCGCGGATGGGTAAGTAGGCCGCAAGCCTCTCCTTTTCGTTCTCTGCAGGGTCCTTCTTCGCCTGGTGGGAATAAGGGGGTGGTGGAGTCTCCTTACCGCTCCGCTGCCGGCTGATGACCTCTGGTTCCTCCGGAGCCGTCTCAGATCCCGTCTCTGCCGCACTGGGAGTCACCACGGCTGTGGGACTTCTACGGGCCTCAGGCCGCACCAGCGCTTGCCGTCGGGAGGTGTCCGGACTCGTCTGCTCCCTCTCTCCGGTAAGTGGACCGCCATCTTTCTTAGAGCTCGGGTGGTTCGCCGGTAGACGCATCACCACCGATGAAATGCCATCTTCTTCCTCCGAAGACGACTTGGTCGGATCTTCCGCTAGGGAGTCACCTGGATCTTTTGCGGCCCTGCCAGTGGATAGTGGTATGAAACGGCCCCGCTCCGGTACCTCCACTGCGGTCGCGCTCTTCTCCGCCGGATCATCGCTCGGCTCGGTAGTTGGCTGGGCCTTGGTTCCCACCTCAGCAGTGGTGCAGGGAACTAGGGCAGCCTCGTCTGCTGTCTCCGCCACCTCCGTTAATGTTCCCGGGGAGGCACCCCGAGGGGTCTTTAGCATAGGCCATGGTTCGTTAGGCCACAGGTAGTATGTGCCACATTGAGGGCATCGTGATTTGGTGCTTGCAGCCAGTCCGGGTGTCCTGCAGTGTATGCACAGGCACTGGAGATACTCTCGGCCATCGATCTCCACCACCAGGAAGCCTCCTGGGAGTTGGAAGACCGTCGTGCTCAGTTCTGACATGGTTTGCTCAGGGGTGGAACAGTTCAATGTTTCAGCTTCTTGCTCTTCGAATGCCAGACAGAAGTGAAGCTCCTCGCTCTCACTTCCTGTCTCTCCCTTCGCTGGGGAGGACGCTCCTGATTGGCTCTCCTTGTGCCCCCTCCCTCTGGTGGAAACAAGAGGAGGGGCACTCCTTCTCTCAGTGTGACGTGGCTTTGTCTGTCGGCCAGTCACAGCACAGGTGGGTGGGCTTTCGTGCCGCACCGCTCCTTTTGCAGGGGATCTGGATTTGGCGCCAAACCCCTACACATCTCCCTCAGTCTCTTTGCACGCTTCACGTGCGCGATCCAGGATTGGCAGGAGTCGCCATTTTAGTTCGGCTGCTAACTGCTGGGCCGTGGATGGCGCTGCGGTCGCCATTTTTAACTCTTTCATGCTTTGCGGAGCACATGTAGTGACAGCCGCCATCCTTGATGAGCCCTCCAAATGTATATGTGCACTATTCTCAGTGGCTAGTGCATAGCTCGTTACTAGACACTGACTGCTCTCGCACAGCTCACTGAACACTCTCTGCATGCTTTTCTGACTTGCTTTGCCCACTGATATGATGTGGCATACCCCAGGCTAGGCAGAACTCCTTCTCTGTGCACCGCACTTGCTGACGGTTCCTGCAAGTACTCTGTGGTGCATGTTATGTGGGTGCTGGCTAGTATACCGGGCATCTCCCTAAGTACGGGCGTCTCCTACTTTTGGCCACTCATAGTGCGGGCCCTGGGCCATGGTCCCTGGACAAGTTAACAGGCTAACCCCCCCAGTTGCCTCACACTATCTGCCTCAAGGGACTAGGACAGCTATAGCCTCACACCCATCTTACAACACCCTCTTAGGGCACCCAGGGCGTACTGTGCGGGAATCCACGCTCCCCTGAATACCCCGGGTATGCATAAATGCCCTACTCTCTCCAGTACTTGCATGGAAGGTGCACTTCACTCTTCCAGCTCTGCCTTGCTGAAAGCCTGTCCTGTTCTGGATCTCAGCAGCTCACCTCCAAATGTAACCCATGTCCCCCCCCGGTCGCAGACTGGACCTCTAGGGTGTAGTGAGGGCTGGTTACGTGTATGTGGGTGGTGCGTACCTGTGAGGAACAGGAGGGCCTGAGTCTCCCGCGGTGGTATAGGGGATAACAGGGACAGGCTTCTGGGGTATATGCCTCCATCTTCTTAGCAGTCTTGGTGCAACGCCTCCATCTCTGGAGAGCCTTAATGAATACGGTGAAACCCTCCCAGAGAAGCCCTGGTCCCAGGGCGAGAGATTATCAATCTCACACAGTCTTTGTATAAAATCAGTACTGGTCTTTATTGTCCAACAGCATCAGTAGCACACAGCAACAACACACAGCAACAGCAGCAAGGTACAGGCTTTTCCTCCTTCTCCTTCCCTCCAGAAGTACACCCTCAGGATGGGCTGTCTGGAGCTCCAGTACTCCACACCTTCCACCCCAAGGTATAGGCCCTCAGGGTGAGGCTGACTCTCCCCTCACCCTCTGCAGGGTGAGGGGCATTGGTCCACTGCACTATTGTGCTATCAGCTCTACTCAAGGTGGCTGAGCCTCTCCTCTCACTGGCATGCTCCAAGTTCAGACTCTGTTTTGCTGCACTCACTCCCTTCTCTCCAGCACTGACTAACTTCTCTCAGACTCACAGGAGCAGCCCACTAAATAGGGACAGCCCTGCCCATCATGATGTCAGCAGGCCCTCCCCTGTGTCTCAGCCTGCCGCACAGAGTCAGGTGCCTACCTCCACCAATCCCGGCAGGGCTTGAAGCTGGGGAAACCCATGATAGCTACTGGCGGCCTGCCCTTAGAAGGACTTACACCACTAGGAGAAAGATATATAGCCCCCATTTCTAACCGGGGCTACAGTGCATTCTGAAGCCACCACTCAAACTCCACTGGATCATGTCACCCATGTCATGCTGTGAGCAGATTCATGAAGAAAAAAAGATGTTTGAACCCCATTAGTTTCAGCTCTGGGGACCCCCTGCTTCTCCGAGGTACAGACTTCCAGTATCTCAGCAAAGTTTAAAGCTCCCACGTCCATGAGTGCCAATAGGAAGCTGCATCGGATGATGTCATGGCTTCCTATTGGCCCGCAAGGCGCAGGAGCTTTGAAAAGCGGCCATTACATGAACCCTGCTAACTGTGCGGAGTGGCTATGGGCACCTACAATGGAGGTAAGTATCTCCAGAAGCAGGGGGTCCCTGGAGCTGAAATTAATGCGGTTCAGCTCTGGAGACTCTGCTTTAATACTAGAACAAAATGGTAAAAAATGTGTTTTATCCCAAGATTTTCCCCTTGATAGAAAGAGTGGGTTTGCCATTCACTGCTGATAACGAGATCAGGAGCAAGGAACAGGGCCGCCGACATGGGGGTGGGGGCCGGCGGGCCTGGCCGGTGCTGGAAGCTGGACCTGGTGCTGGGCCTTGGCTCTCCCCAGCTCCTGCGGACTTTCTGCCTCTCTCCCTCTCTTTCGCTGGGTGCGTGACGGAAGCAGGCCCAGACTTCCGGCGCGCACCGGGCGGAAGCGAGACCCGGCGTGGGAGAGAGGCAGGGCAGGTACACAGCTGGAGAGAACCACGCAGGAGCTGGAGACAGCCGGCCTCAGACCAGCAGCAATGTGTGTTGCACTGTTTGTGTGTTGCATTTAATGTGTGTGTGGGAGGAGGAATTGTATGGGTATCAGGGGGGTAGTAGGGTGGGTAAGTGTGTGTGTGTGTGTATGTGTGTATGTGCCCAGTGCGGGGAGTAGGGAATGAGTGTGAGGAGAGGGGGGGGGGGATTGGGGAAGTGGCAGTGAATGAGAGGGGGAGGTAGGGGAGGAGGGAGAGTGACAGACATACACGAGGAGAGGGCGGGGGAATAGAGGAGGTGGCTCATGAGGGTGTGAAATGGTGGGGTGCTCGAAAGGCCACCAACACGTGGGGGGAGGGGGTAGAGGGGGCGGTCTAAACTCTAGTCCTGGGCCCCAGGAAATCTGTCGGCAGCATTGGGAAGCAACATTGTTATATGTGTGGTAACTACTCGAGTGCTGCACGGGAAGGCTGCACGTTGCAGCTACAATGAAACGAGTAGTTGGCACAAGAGATGCATGCCCCACTGCAATCCATTACTATCGCCCTCTGGCAATGAATGGGTTAATGCACCTCCACATTCTGTATGTCTCTTATTAGTTTCATTTCCTCCCTGGTTTCTTCCGTCCAGCCACCTTCCACCAGGACAGGCTGAGCCGGGCTCTTCGTGGGCACCAGGCTGGCAGGAGTGAGAGATTTAACACGGCGACCTGAGACAATAAGAAAAGGGGGAAAAACGGGAACGTTCAAATAAAATCCGCCTCGGTCACATGACACCCACAGATTATGACAATTGGCTATTTATTTTAGCACGTTGCATTAGAAATACATTGTGGGACTCATACCCGGTGCCAATGAATTGTTCCACAACCTCCAAGTCTCAGACATTGGAGATTAAAGTCACTTTGTTTTAAATCTTACAATCATGGAGATTCCATATTGGGAAATGACTATATGACTGCAATGACTTGATACGTACTAAAGAAACACGCCCGTCCACAGAGAAACAGCGCCACCCAGTGGCAACACGTGTAATCAGTTAAAGCCCTAGTTCCACTTAGCCAGATAATCCACAGCGTGAAATGTGTTTTGAGCGAGAATATGACACGTGTAAGATTTCCCAGAATCCCTGGATGCAGTGGAAGCGCTGTATGCTAAGAGATGATACTGCTGCAGTCGGTGCCTGTACACTGAAACCACATGGTTACAAAGCCCCAGCACTCATCCCCACAACAATTAAAGTGATGGTTAGGGGAGGGTGCGGGGCCTCTAACTCTTACTGTCTCTCGGCGGCATTTCCTCCTGCAGGCTCCATCATGGAGGTACCGCGACGTCAAATGGCGGTGCGTTGGCATGACAATGGGACGCCACGTGCTGTCACGACGCCATGCGCGCATGGCTTTGACAATGGGACGCCCTGTGGCGCCACGTTGCCATGACAACGTGACGCCACGTTTATCGTGGCAATGCGATGCCATTTGACGTCGCGGTGCCATGATGGCGGGACCCTGCAGGAGGAGATGCTGCAGGTAAGAGGCCCCGCACACGCCCCAGCACTGAGCCCAACGCACATCCCACCACCCTGTAAAGAGGTTATGGGGAAAGGCAGGGTTGTACAATGCGTGAATGTGCTCACAAGTGATGTTTTTATTTGCTCATAGAGAGAAATAAGGGGGGGGGGGTGGGGCGGATGGGGGGGAGTAGGTGTGAGACCTGTACATGGAGAAGTACATGTGAACAAAACTTAACACACGTGAAATATGCTATTTTTAACCATTTAAATATATTTTGCATATCTCAATTAGCATATTTTCCAGGTGTCTTTGGGTCTCTCACAAATACAGGCCCAACATCTGAACATGAAGCCTATAAACAATACACAAGGCTGTCATTAACCCTACGCGAGCTAAGAATACTGCAATGGGATTTCAGACTTGTAATGATTAGTACTATGGTGCAAAGCTATTTTTTATCCAAACCACGGTTGCCATATTTATGAGTCCCCACAAAAAAAAAACATTTTATGGCAGTATTTCTCTGCGTTGGAAAACTTCTGGAGGAAGTGACGGTGGAGTATATTATCAGGATGTAAAAAGGAAATGGAAAGGCAAGTTCTAAAAGTAAGATATATTTTAAATTGTCAGAGTAACACCGAGGCTGTAACCTTTAAGTGCTTCTCATGCCCTGCAGCATATTTCTCTATTATAGACCTTACTCAATACAATGATAAGCGGCGTAACGCACGGTCATATATTCTAACCATATTGAATAAGCCGGTATATATCTTACTGTGACTTGCAGAATGATAGAGTTTCATGGTGATTGTATGGGTTTTGAACCTCAAAATCACACTCCTTTCTTCCCAGCAGTATTCATCCCTACAATTTCACTCTATTATCTGTAATCGTACTCTGATACAGTCTTATAAGGAATCATTCCAGTCCGATTACCTTGCAAGTGTCTCATTCTGTGCTTCATCGTGTCCAGCTCAGCGACAATTCTCTCCTTTTGTAGCCAGTGTATTTTCTCTTGTTTTTCTGATCTCTGCAAATCTTTAATAAAAGTGATATAAAAAAAGGTCACACTTTAGAGGTCCGGTAGCTATCTGCAATAGTCTTGCTCACGCCAAGTAGGGTGGTGTGGGTGCTGCTTAGGATCCATGTTGCTACAGTATAATTACGAAGCAATAGATGGGGAGGCCCCACAGAAAAGGCGATCCTATAACAGCGTACTCCAAGGAGTAAGAGAATTGGGATATAAATAATGTTTATTAAGATTAATAAAAATTCTGCAGACATACAACTGTGCTCACAATACCCTATTAACTAATAGAGGATTGTGACAGGGTGAAGTCAGGTACTGATAATTATGCCTGGGAAACATATATCTGAGTCCTGCATCCAGCAGTCAGAAGGTTAACTCACTGATGTCACGGTAGCCCATGACTTTTAACACCTTTTATATTTACAGTAAGGGATCGGTAAATAGGCAAAACACAGTAATGAAATAAAATGAGGTTTATTTGGATAAGACCTCGGAAACACACAGAAATACAAAATACAGAGAATATACACACTTACTTTGGGTCTGGGGGTAAAAACTAGGCTTTCCTAGGTGCAAGGCGCCTGCTTCAGCAAAGGCTGACCTTGTTCACTCCACGGAGCTGGAGTAAGCCTGGAACAATAACCTCACTCCTCAGAACCAGTTCTCAGCTTGGCAAGAAGACCCTGGCATCGCAATGCCCCTGGGAAACCTTACCGGCGCTTCACTGGACCCATCCCAAGACTATCTATAAGTCTGAAAAGACTGAGAGACACACACCCTGATCTGCAGCAGCCCCTTTTAGAGACTACTATGCCATATGTTTTAACATGGACAGAGCCTTTCAGCCACTCACAGCGTGGGATTATTCTCAGCAGCCAATCAGAGCAGGGCTCATCTGGCGGATGAGGTCAGAGGCAAGGGGCGTGTTGAGCCGGCTTGGGATGCCCCGTGGGCGGGACATAAGTTCTGGCCAATAGGAAAAGCACCTACGATCGCCATCTTTTCCTTAGCCAGCCCATTGCCTCCCACTGGGTAGACGACACTGGGTCCAGCAGACCAGAAGGTCCCCCCCCTCCCCCCTGGGGTCTCTGTTCTCCAGACCCAGTACTCCGCCCTGCCCCGTCCACTTAGCATCCCGACACATCTCAACATCCCGTCTCCTCCTTCATCTATGGACTCTATGCAAACTAGCTAGCATCTTAACCATATGCCTGGGCTGTCTGTATAGAGCCTTATAGTAAACGCAAACATGATATAAAGTAATCGCTGGGGGACATAGCAAATGCTATGTTCCGCTTTCGCCGATTTTCGCTTTCCGGTGGCACCCTGGAACGGAGCCTGCCGTACTGTATAGGTTTAGGGGTTGGGAACTGGAAAAGCCAGCCAACCCGATAAATAGGGAGATCTTACTAAACATTCCGGGCCCTATGTGGAGTGGAGGAGGGGTGCAGAGTGTTTTGTGTGTGTGTCTGCAGTGTGTGGGTTTACAGGGGGAGGCAGTGGGTGTAGAGGGGGGGGGCTGCTGGTGTGTGTTTTGTGGATGTAGAGGGGGCAGCTGTCTGTTTTGATGTTGTGTGTATGTTTCGAGTGTGTTTTGTAGGTGTAGAGGGGGGCAGAGTGTGTTTTGGTCTGTGTGTATCTGCATTTTTGTGGGTTTAGAGGGGGCTGCAGTGTGTTTGTGGGTGTAGAGGGGGCTGGTGTGTGTGTGTGTTTTGTGAGTTTAGAGGGTGGAGGAGGGCTGCAGTGTGTTTTGTGGGTGTAGAGGAGGTGGGCTGCAGAGTGTGTAGGGGGACTTCAGAGGGTGTTTGTATATAGAGGGTGGGTTGCAGTGTGTTTGTGTGTATAGAGAGGGGCTGCAGTGTGTGTGTGTGTGTGTGTGTGTGTGTGTGTGTGTGTGTGTGTGTGTGTGTGTGTGTGTGTGTGTGTGTGTGTGTGTGTGTGTGTGTGTGTTTGTGTGTGTGTGTGTGTGTAAAAGAATGTAGACAATCCTGCTGATAAAAATCAATGTATAACGGGTAAATCAAAGAAAACCCCAACAGGCGCTCAGAAATAGTGAATTCCTGCTTAGTGATGTGATATATTATAATGTGCTACCGGAGTTCAGGTATAAGCAACCCCACATTGAGTAAGTAAAAAATGTGTAATGTCTATTCCAGCAACTGGCTTCCTTCAAGCACTATAACGTTGAGGTAAACAGACTCACTTGTTGATCCTGGGGTTGTAGACAAAGGCCTTGTAGGCTGAAACGCGTCAGAGGATCTGCTTGCACCTTTGTGCCATTAAAGTTATTTTCACTGCCACTCATCAGCCTTCAGTTATTTCCTGTGACTGTGCAGCGCTTTACCCCCTTCGGGAGGATCCATGCTATGATAAAAATCAATGACTACAAAAATGTCTATCTTTTTTAATGAAAATTTAAAAAAAATTAAATTAAAAAAAAGCTTACATTTAGCCTATATAAGCAGTGGTTGGTCCAGCTAGCTCTCTACCTACCCCTGTCTTGTAAGTTCTAATAAGATGTAGACAGAGACAGGCTATTATGTGGGGTTTTCCCCCTCCTCATGCTGAATTCTGGAGTGGAGTTGACAAAGGGATATGTGATAGCCAAAGGTGGTACAGATACTGGGCCCTCCCTCTTGGAGCTGCAGGAAGGAAGTGCCTAAATTAGAGATTGACGTTCAGCCCCTTAGGAGTGAGACCTTCAGGGAGTTCCAGCCTGCCCCTGCATGGTGTAGGATGTGTTGGAAACGTCTCCTCCCGTCTGGGAGTGAGACATGTGCTCAGCCCCTCATGGGCTAAACACATAACCTAATCCAGCTAGGCCGCACCATTACCCGCAGGCCAGTCCCATCCAGAAGCTAGGGATCTACCCTATCAATTTGAGCATACGCTGCAACAACACCAGCAGTGGCTCCTGTAATAAAGAACATCCTCATTTGTACTTCTGGCTCCGCTGCAGTCTGCGTGGAGAGAGGTAGAGAGATAAAGGACTGTCATAGCGGGGACCACCTTCAGCCGTGCTGAAGCCCCCTTTGTCTGGAGGCGCTGACACCAAGAAGAACAGAACTAGAGGGATCCCTAAAGGTCTGCCCTGTACCCCCACACCATCGCGGGAAACTCATCTCTCCTGTACCACGCAGGTAACCAGCACTACGCCAAGCAGTGGCATAGCCATAATCTCTCACTGGGGGGGGGGGGGGGGGTGTAGAACATGTGCTGTACCTATAATAGTAATAATCCCCTCAGAACAAGGCATTACTGGCCAATAATGCCCCGTTCTTTGGGGATTATTACTTAAGTACTAATAATGTCACAGTCCCACCTGAAAACTTATTTTCTGAACAAAGCTTTGATTATTGGATAATCAGCGCTGCTCTAACACCTTATCTCTCTAGGCCAGGCACCTCTCTCGCTCCGCTCTCCTGCAAATGCCCTATTTTTCCTACCTGAAGGAGGTGATTTTCCAGGCTAACTCGCTGCTAATTGAAATCACAAAAGAATACTGCATGGAATCGCAAAGCTCGAACCAAATTGTTACAAAAAGGTCAATTTATGCACGGTTTGGACATGTGATAAGTGCTTCATGAATACGGTGAGCTGCAGATCAATACGAGACCTGGTTTTACCCACAAATGCACGTATCAGACTGTAATGAGGTGTAGATAGAAAACAGAGCACAACCGCAAATTCAAAAACACGCTTTCACCCCAATAAAAAAATCAGTTTGTTGCCTTCACATGGACTCAGGTAAAAAAATGCACCGCCTACGCGTTTCGCGCATACATGCACTTAATCAAGGTGTTAGACTTTAATGAACCTGACCCTTAGACTAGTGGTGCTCAACTCCAATCCTCAAGACTCCCTACAAGTCGTGTTTTAAGGATATCTCTGTCTACAAGTCTGATTGATCTACCTGTGATGAAGCTGGGATAGCCTTAAAACCTGATCTGCTGGAGGAGGGGGGGGGGGGGGGGGGGTCTTGAGGGCTGGAGTTAAGCACCCCTGCCTTAGTCTAAGCTCTTTGAAACAGGATTTATTTCTCATCTTTGTGTTATTTATAGTGTAGGAGACAAGTGCAGAGATACAACCAGGGAGACATATTTGGGGAAAATAAACCATGGCTTTTTTTATGCAGCCCGTAGCTTCAAATAATACATATTTAAGAAAGCAATCAGATAAACAAACAGCCTATCACAATGTAAGGGCCAGCTCACTCTCCCAGTCCCTATCTGCAGGGCTGGGAGGATAGGCCTCTTGCCAACCTATGACTCCTAAAAGGTACCTGTACGCAGGGGCCCCTTAGGTCAGTCTACGGGTCTGGGTTGGTGTCTGTTGGGGGCCACCCTCTGGCAGGTTGCAGGGTCCATTGCACTCTGGAATAGAGGGTCTGGTTTCTGGGGGTCTTGCTGGCAGCACAGTCCTGTGCTCAAGACAACTATTCCTGTGAGTCTCCGCTGGCAACACAGCTCCTCAGCAGGCTTTTCTACCTGTCTGATGAGCCAGGTGGAGACGGACAAATTGTCCGTAGTTGCAATTAACCAGCTCCCTGCTGGATTCGTCAGACCAATACAGGCTTTCTATTGAAGCCCTTTTAGAGGGTGGTTAAGACCCTGTCACATATAGTTTGGCGCTTGTCACTGTATTATAGTAGAACAGATTTGAACGTGTGTTCTGTGAGCGCGGTGTTGTATTGTACATGTAGAATTTACTGGCTCCCAAACTATGACTGTAATTGTAAGATTCTTCTTACCGGGCAAAGACCGGAAAGGCTCGCCGCAGGAGACCCAGACTTCAATGGGATCCCGAAGTATAAGCGAGATCAAATATTCATCCATATTATTCAGGTCTTCTGAACGAACCAGTGTTACTTCAGTTTTCTCATTCACTTCCTGCTCATCTACAGATTAAAAGAAATAAACTCACTTTTTAATGTGTCACAGATAACTGATAGAAATAATAGATGTTTGTACTTGCGTATGTATATATGTGTGTGTGTGTGTATATGTATATGTATATGTGTATATATATATATATATACATATATATATATATATATATATATATATATACACACATACATATATATATATATATATATATATATATATATATATATACACACACATATATATATATATATATATATATATATATATATATATATATATATATATATATATATATATATATATATATATATATATATATATATATATATATAATCTCACACACACACACCAAAAAAAGAAAAGAAACCCTTAAGAAGCACTCTGGTATATTAGAAAAGTAACACAATTTAATAATTAACATCACAAGAAAAAACACTCAAAAAGATATAAAAAGAACAATCCTGTTAACCCACAAAATCACATCTAATATGACTGACACCTAATAAATGTATTGTCTCATGAGCTGCAAACTGTCCTGCCACTGAATAAACATGCACAAATACCACATACTGTACAGTAACAGGGTGTGGAGGCAAGTAATTAGCCTCACACCACTGAGACTGGCCGGCCTATATAACAGAAACCTGCTGGAACAGTGCACTCCCTGTGTGATAGACTGCAAACACACTATCAAATGTAATGATCCAAATGACAGACGTATGATAAGCTGATATAAGGTGAAATGATTATGTTGAAATGGGGCAGCACAAAATAATCTGAAACTCTCATAAATAACACTCCCCAAATGAACAATGTTAAAGAGATATAAATACTCAGCCTAAACCAAGTGCTCAGAGTACTGCTAGGCGAGTCCTGTTGTGCAGTCCAGATATTAAGCAGCAAATCACAGTCAGTGTAGCCTCCTCCGTTTAGCAATACCTGGCAGCCTTAGCAGCAAAAGAAGACAGGTACAACAGCCAAGGTGGGCTCCAGGAGGAACATTAAAAAGCAATCCCCACTGCACCTTTCGCCCCTTTGCTTCGTCCGTTTAGACTTCCAGCAGCAATAATAGTAATATGTTGTGAGTACTGTACAATAAATAATGCATGAAATACAGTAAAAGAATCCCCAAAACAAATGAATAATAATAGAAAATAAAATGATCACCTTTCTGACAGTCACTGTTGGGTAATTCGTCGCTGATTTGCTTCTTCTCGTTCTGTTTAAAGAACTCATTCACAGTCCAGGCAACCAGGCTGGGCAATGTAAGAATTACAGTGCCATCAATAGTATACAGTTTGCAGGCTGGTCTGCAAAGCTCCAGCTGCCTGGTACACATGGAGAGCAACTGAAAGAACAAAGAAGTGAACACTTCACTTAAAGGAGCAATTACACCAGGGTTTCAAATGGATGGAATTGGAACACCTGAGCTACATTATAAAAGGCACTGATGCACCATAATGGAGAATTCAATATGGCCGCCAGTGTAGACCAATAGGAAGCTGCAAATAACGATGTTTCGGCTTCCTACCGGGGATCCCGCCAGATCTGGTGGCCATATTGTTTTCCCAGGAGGGAACTTTAAACTCAGTATCTTTACCAGTATGTATCTCAGAGATTGGGGTTTCCCTAGAGCTATGAAACAGTGTGGTTCAACCGGTTCCAATGATAGAAAAAAGATTTAAAAAAACAAATGCAGCCAGCAGGATTGCGGCTTTATTATTCATTCTTTTGTGTTGCTGATGCTGTAGAAAAGGTGCGGCCAATTCCAGTCCTCATGGGCTGCCAACAGTTCAGGCTTTAAGAATATCCTTGCTTCAGCACAGGTCGCTCAATCAGTGGCTCAGTCTTGACTGCTTCACCTGTGCTGAAGCAGGGATAACCTTAAAACCGGACTGTTGGTGGCCCTTGAGCACTGGAGTTTCCCACCCCTGCTGTAGCTGGTCAGTGTCCTTCATTGACACAATCTTGCTGCTTCCTGCAACAAATTATAGCATAACCTCTTTAAATATACATTTAAATTATATTATTATTATATGTTCTATGTCTTTCTAATTTCATCAGTGAGTAATGTCACACATGCACATACTTTATCACATTAATGGACTAAAATACTTGCTTTAAGCAACAACATACATAAGCAAATTTTAAAGTTTTAAATGAACAATGAAAGGTTTGTAACTAGCATTTAATTGTAAATGCACGGATATTGTGTAGGGTAAACTCCCAGAGATTGTGTAGGGTAAGTGCACGGATATTGTGTAGGGTACGTACACGGATATTGTGAGGGTAAGTTCCCAGAGATTGTGTAGGGTAAGTGTCCAGAGATTGTGAGGGTAAGTGCACAGATAGTGTAGGTTAAGTGCACGGATATTGTGTTGGGTAAGTGCACAGAGATTGTGTTGGGTAAGGGCACAGAGATTGTGTAGGGTACGTGCACAGAGATTGTGTAGGGTATGCTTATGATGGCTTACTACTCATTGGGCCATATTTACTAAGTAGTATTGGTCCACCAGACACTTGGTGACATGTTCACTTAAATGGGCCACAAGGTGTCTCATGTAATAGCTCCACTTAGTAAACATGGTTCATTGGGTCTATTTAATAAAGTCTCTAAGCGGCAAAAATAGGACAAAATAAGTGCAAAAAACAGAACCATATTCATCAAAGAAAAGGAATCCCCTTGAAAGCAATATGCGTTTTTCTTTGAATCTGGGGCAATTCTTTTGCACCGACTTTGCCCCAGCTTTGCAGCCAGAAGACTTTAGTAGATAGCCCCCTAAAAGTCTTCAAAACCCCCTTCTATACCTGAAGGTCCTGGATTAAATGGATTCACCGCTGTCTGGCTAACTGGTACTTACCGATGGAAACGTGCCAGCAATGATACGTTTTCCATCCTTAAAGCCTGCCCCGTTTTTGTATGCCGTAATCTTAACAGACCGTTGGCTTTTCGCAGCTGAGATATCCGGTGAAACATTCTGAATGGAGCGCTTTGATAGCAAGGCAGAAAGTACTTCTTCAAGGTAACGCAGGGTATTGTGCGCTTCAGATGTAGATAAGTCAGTCTGCACAACAACAAAAACTAAAATGAGTTAAAAGCACTATTATATATATTCAACCTTCACTCTAAAAATAATTCCCACAGAGTGTTAAGGTGCACAGTTTAATGGTGTCTCTCTGTGTGGTATTTCAATGTGTGTGTCTATATACCCTGTGTTCAGAAAACACGGAACACCTTTCACTTTTCGGCAAATCTTGCAGAAAAAATCCCTACATTTTGATGAACATCTGAGCAATTATAGGTCTGTCACAGTAGATTACTACATGTAAGAATTATTTGATCATCTAATTGGTGACGGCGTGATGACCTCATCAAGTGCATAGTTACAAAATGGTGTTTAACGATAGATAAGCGCGTTATAAAATGCGTGTGGCAGAGCAAGGATTATGATCCAAAACGCTTACATAAAATGTTTCCTGGTAAAGGATGGTCGCTAGGGGGACTGAAAAATGTGTCGTGCAGGAGAGGGAGCAGCTGGCTCAGCGCATTATCGATTATGCGACGTTCTCATCTTCGGGCGCACATTTCAGCAGAGGAGGACATTTTCAGCACACTTTGAACCATAGTGACATCAATTTAGTTAACATCAGTTGATTGTCTACATTGTGCTTCTTATATAGTGGGGGGGGGGGGTGTGGAGGAGCAAAATCTGCCGAATTCCTCCTGTTCGGAATTATCCAAACCATGGCTTAGGTCTCAGAGCCAAAACAAAAGGTGACTCCCTCCCAGCTCCTCTGCAGGCTTGGTCCCTCCTCCCAATCCTCCGCTTCTCCTCTCTAGCAAGCTTCTCTTCCCCCTCCTGATCCCAGCTACTCTCCTGACTGGCAAACTCCACCCCCATACCAAACAAGCTCCACCCAAAATGGTAAATCTCTGCTGCTCCCTACGTTCTTCTCACCTCTGAACCTCCCTTCCATCATTCCCTGCACATCACTCCAACCATTCCCCCCAATACCCAACTACACATTTTCCCCCATGATCCCATACACACCCTCTCATCATCCATCTCCACATCCTTCCATGGTCCCCCGGAGACAACCCCATCATTCCATATCAATCAAAAGGAGAATTTATTGATGCATTCTATGCCCTTGTCCTTTAAGATTTTGAGGCACTATGTAATAAGCATCCTCATAGATCGCAAAATTGTGTCCCATGATGAACATAGAGCTCTCGTCGAGATTAGGAATTTAGACACGGTAGTCATTAGCGGACAAAGAGGGCAGTCTGGTCCTTCAGGACAGCCACACCTATGCATATATATAGGAAACCAGGTGTCCCACCAAGGAGACAAAAAACAGCACTCAAGGTATATTTCAAAAGTGTATTTGAAAAAAAGCAGGCACATATAAATCCAACGTTTCGGTCCTGTATAGGACCTTCCTCAGGGGCGTGCTGGAGAACACTGCCCAAGGAAAACATATATACCCATCACCCACCTGTGAAAAAAAACTGGAGTACTGTAGGCGCATGGGAGCCCTGTCATCACTGTGCAGCTCCCATGCGCCTACAGTACTCCCGTTTTTAATTACAATCAGCTGGTTCTTGATTATGCACACAGGTGGGTGATGGGTATATATGTTTTCCTTGGGCAGTGTTCTCCAGCACGCCCCTGAGGAAGGTCCTATACAGGACCGAAACGTTGGATTTATATGTGCCTGCTTTTTTTCAAATACACTTTTGCAATATACCTTGAGTGCTGTTTTTTGTCTCCTTGGTGGGACACCTGGTTTCCTGTTATTTTTGTTGAACAAGCACCTATTTCTTTGGAGCCTTTGAAGTGCCTGCTGTTATCTTTATATATATATATATATATTACCTCACCTTCTTACATCATTGTCACTATTATTGATTGTATGTATTCCATCACTATAGGACTAAGGTCCCAGAACACACGGTTAGCACACAAGTTTAATGATATTTGATTAAGGTCACATTGGTTAACTCTCACTATTTCACATAATTTTGGTTTATTTCTCTAGGCGCCATCGTGTTGTTTTTGTGTGTGTATGTGTATGTGTACATATATATATATACACACTTGTATTATGCAGACATCTGAAATGTGTATATATAAAACATTTGCATTAATAATGATAAAAAAAATAAACTTATACATACGAAATGAAATGGTCAGACAAAGAAAACACCTCACTCCAGAAAGAGGCAGTTCATGCCTGAGTGCTCTAATGTTTAGATGCAAAACAATGCCCTGAATGGCAGGCAATCACAGGGCCTGGACATTTCAGGCCACTATTGGGATTCTGATAAAGAGTAAATACATATTTGTTTTCTCGAGCAAACCCTACGAGTGCCAGTCATGATATATTGTTTTATATAAGAAACACTAAAGATTGCATTTAATGGACTCGTTTTTAATTACAATTTAAAAATACTCTTTATAAATGTTGATAAGACATTCCAATACTTACATATTCTGCCGTAATCCAAAACCAGGACAAAAAACAACCTGGAGCAAAACCAAACTTTAAACACCAGAACAAGTGAGTATTTCTCCCCCCCCCCCCCCACCACAGGATGGACAGCATATCCCTTCTCACATACTGTACAGTACAAATATATATACAGGGCTCGACAAATGCACTCGCCCCCTCGTGCATTTTACCTGCTCGCGAGTGTTACCGGCGGCGTGGTACGGCGTCTCGCGGCATTCTCCTGACTCTTCACCAGCAACTTCCGTGTCTCCGCTGCAGCTCCAGTAAAGATGGCTGCGTGGAGTCAAATGATGCCGCGTTGATGACATCAGGACGCTAAGTGACATCACGCGGCGTCATGTTGTCATGGCAACTTGACGCAGCGTGACATTGTGACGTCACATAGCGTCCCATTGTTATGGCAATGCGAGCAGCCATCTTTATGGGAGCTGCAGCCGAGACACGGGAGTTGCTGGGGCGGAATCAGGAGAGTGCCGGGAGACGCCGCACCCAGTCACCGGTAACACTCGCGAGCAGGTAAAATGAAGGGGGCGAGAGTTTTTTTTTGGGGGGGTGACTTTTATTTGGGGGAATTTGTCGAGCCCTGTGTGTGTGTATGTGTGTATAACCATAACAGTGAGGCAGCATTTACAGATACATTTCTACTTTGGTCTGGTAATTTGCGCACCTTATTATTTTTTTTCTCTCTCTCTCTCTCTCTCTCTCTCTCTCTCTCTCTCTATACACACATTTTAAGTATGTCATCAGTCTGTGTTTTTTTTTTTTTTTTTTTTTTTTTAAATCAAGTTGAGTTTGGCTATCAGAACCGGAAAACTGATATATTGAGTTTAACCAAATATTATTTATTTCTAAAATGTACTGTATTACCAGGAAGTAATACATTGAGAGTTACCACTCGTTTTCAAGTATGTCCTGGGCATAGCGTTATGATGACAGATGCATGGTTACATTAAGTGAGCACGAGGAGACCTCATTCAGCACCACCTATCATTTATAGGGTTTTTCTATCCATTTCAACCCTTGGGTGCTTTCTATTGACTTCATTCTGTATTCTGGACGATCGTGTCATTTTGACTTCTCACCTATCTCATCTTTAACATTTTATTGTAATACCTGTGCCATTATTCATACTGTATCACCTGAGGTGGGTGTGCGCAGCTCGTTATTCTTTGCTTTTTTGCTATAATTATGTAATACATGTATGTATACAAATGACATTCAACCCAGGAACACATCCCACTACAAAAGTGAAATATATGAAGGTGGTCCTTGTAGAGACGACTTGTTAACACGTACCCCTAATAAACTAAACCCCACAGTATAAGGTTATGTTATATTACCTTTGTCACATGGAGACATTTAAAGGGACCGGTTGGGTTTAGGTTCGAGTCTTTACGTCCCATAGCGCAGAAGAATGTGCTACCTGCGGAGATCTTTGTCAGTTCTTTGTTTCCTCTTATGGTCCTTGCACAGGGCAAACAAGTCACTATTTCCTCTTTGCCATTGGGTGACAATAAAGAATAACCCTGTATAACAGAAAAAAAAATGCTTTTGTTTTAAACAAAAATGGTATGATGAAAAAAACACGATTTTCAAGCATGAAAACCAGCTGCTAAACTGGTGCAACGTCTGATCAAAAAAAAAAACAATGCCTTTTGTTCTTTTTTTTTTTTTTTTTAATTTGATGCGGTTTCTTGCACCCGTTGTGCACTGTAGCAAGGTGCTTCATCAAAAATATCTTATATAGAAAAACCTGATGAACCGAGGAGCAAAACTTTACTAAGTACAGTGCAAATATGTACTGTAGACATAAACCACAAGCATTTACCATACAAATAGATAAATTGGTAAGCTATTTGTGTCCAATGTAAAGGGTAATAAAATAATTTGCTGCACAAAATCATTACTATTGTTTTTGTAAGTTCATTTTAGTTCCATGAGTATTTGATTGAACCAGAGTCAGATAATCTTTTTTTGTCAGCAGGCGGTTAGAACGTGCTCTGTTCACAACATGATGGTGTTAAATTCTGCTGGCAGCGGCATCCAGGCACAACCAATGAACCTGAGCTGTAAGATTTTAATTAAAGACCGCCTGAGAATACAGCCAGTGTCTCACACAGAGGCTGAGAGAAGACTCTCACCCTGAGAATACAGCCAGTGTCTCACAGAGGCTGAGAGAAGGCTGTCACCCTGAGAATACAGCCAGTGTCTCACACAGAGGCTGAGAGAAAGCTGTCACCCTGAGAATACAGCCAGTGTCTCACACAGAGGCTGATAGAAAGCCGTCACCCTGAGAATATAGCCCGTGTCACATGCAGAGGCTGAGAGAAGGCTGTCACCCTGAGAATACAGCCAGTGTCTCACGCAGAGGCTGAGAGAAGGCTGTCACCCTGAGAATACAGCCAGTGTCAAACAGAGGCTGAGAGAAGGCTGTCACCCTGAGAATACAGCAAGTGTCTCACACAGAGGCTGAGAGAAAGCTGTCACCCTGAGAATATAGCCCGTGTCTCACGCAGAGGCTGAGAGAAGGCTGTCACCCTGAGAATACAGCCTGTGTCACACAGAGGCTGAGAGAAGGCTGTCACCCTGAGAATACAGCCAGTGTCTCACACAGAGGCTGAGAGAAAGCTGTCACCCTGAGAATACAGCCAGTGTCTCACACAGAGGCTGAGAGAAGGCTGTCACCCTGAGAATACAGCCAGTGTCTCACACAGAGGCTGAGAGAAGGTTGTCACCCTGAGAATACAGCCAGTGTCTCACACAGAGGCTGAGAGAAGGCTGTCACCCTGAGAGTACAGCCAGTGTCTCAAACAGAGGCTGAGAGAAGGCTGTCACCCTGAGAATACAGCCAGTGTCTCACACAGAGGCTGAGAGAAGGTTGTCACCCTGAGAATACAGCCAGTGTCTCACACAGAGGCTGAGAGAAGGCTGTCACCCTGAGAGTACAGCCAGTGTCTCAAACAGAGGCTGAGAGAAGGCTGTCACCCTGAGAATACAGCCAGTGTCTCACACAGAGGCTGAGAGAAGGCTGTCACCCTCAGAGTACAGCCAGTGTCTCACACAGAGGCTGAGAGAAGAATGTCAGTCTGAGAATACAGCCAGTGTCTCACACAGAGGTTGAGAGAAGGTTGTCTCCTTGAGAATACAGCCAGTGTATCACACAGAGGCTGAGAGAAGGTTGTCTCCCTGAGAATACAGCCAGTGTATCACACAGAGGCTGAGAGAAGAATGTCAGTCTGAGAATACAGCCAGTGTCTCACACAGAGGTTGAGAGAAGGTTGTCTCCCTGAGAATACAGCCAGTGTCACACAGAGGCTGAGAAAGCTGTCACCCTGAGAATACAGCCCGTGTCTCACACAGAGGCTGAGAGAAGGGTCAGCCTGAGAATACAGCCAGTGTCACATGCAGGCTGAGAGAAGGGTCAGCCTGAGAATACAGCCAGTGTCACATGCAGGCTGAGAGAAGGCTATCACCCTGAGGGTACAGCCCGTGTCTCACACAGAGGCTGAGAGAAGGCTGTCACCCTGAGAATACAGCCTGTGTCACACAGAGGCTGAGAGAAGGCTGTCACCCTGAGAATACAGCCAGTGTATCACACAGAGGCTGAGAGAAAGCTGTCACCCTGAGAATACAGCCAGTGTCTCACACAGAGGCTGAGAGAAGGCTGTCACCCTGAGAATACAGCCAGTGTCTCACACAGAGGCTGAGAGAAGGTTGTCACCCTGAGAATACAGCCAGTGTCTCACACAGAGGCTGAGAGAAGGCTGTCACCCTGAGAGTACAGCCAGTGTCTCAAACAGAGGCTGAGAGAAGGCTGTCACCCTGAGAATACAGCCAGTGTCTCACACAGAGGCTGAGAGAAGGCTGTCACCCTCAGAGTACAGCCAGTGTCTCACACAGAGGCTGAGAGAAGAATGTCAGTCTGAGAATACAGCCAGTGTCTCACACAGAGGTTGAGAGAAGGTTGTCTCCTTGAGAATACAGCCAGTGTATCACACAGAGGCTGAGAGAAGGTTGTCTCCCTGAGAATACAGCCAGTGTATCACACAGAGGCTGAGAGAAGAATGTCAGTCTGAGAATACAGCCAGTGTCTCACACAGAGGTTGAGAGAAGGTTGTCTCCCTGAGAATACAGCCAGTGTCACACAGAGGCTGAGAAAGCTGTCACCCTGAGAATACAGCCCGTGTCTCACACAGAGGCTGAGAGAAGGGTCAGCCTGAGAATACAGCCAGTGTCACATGCAGGCTGAGAGAAGGGTCAGCCTGAGAATACAGCCAGTGTCACATGCAGGCTGAGAGAAGGCTGTCACCCTGAGGGTACAGCCCGTGTCTCACACAGAGGCTGAGAGAAGGCTGTCACCCTGAGAATACAGCCAGTGTCTCACACAGAGGCTGAGAGAAGGCTGTCACCCTGAGAATACAGCCAGTGTCTCACACAGAGGCTGAGAGAAGGCTGTCACCCTGAGAATACAGCCCGTGTCTCACACAGAGGCTGAGAGAAGGCTGTCACCCTCAGAGTACAGCCAGTGTCTCACACAGAGGCTGAGAGAAGAATGTCAGTCTGAGAATACAGCCAGTGTCTCACACAGAGGTTGAGAGAAGGTTGTCTCCTTGAGAATACAGCCAGTGTATCACACAGAGGCTGAGAGAAGGTTGTCTCCCTGAGAATACAGCCAGTGTATCACACAGAGGCTGAGAGAAGAATGTCAGTCTGAGAATACAGCCAGTGTCTCACACAGAGGTTGAGAGAAGGTTGTCTCCCTGAGAATACAGCCAGTGTCACACAGAGGCTGAGAAAGCTGTCACCCTGAGAATACAGCCCGTGTCTCACACAGAGGCTGAGAGAAGGGTCAGCCTGAGAATACAGCCAGTGTCACATGCAGGCTGAGAGAAGGGTCAGCCTGAGAATACAGCCAGTGTCACATGCAGGCTGAGAGAAGGCTGTCACCCTGAGGGTACAGCCCGTGTCTCACACAGAGGCTGAGAGAAGGCTGTCACCCTGAGAATACAGCCAGTGTCTCACACAGAGGCTGAGAGAAGGCTGTCACCCTGAGAATACAGCCAGTGTCTCACACAGAGGCTGAGAGAAGGCTGTCACCCTGAGAATACAGCCCGTGTCTCACACAGAGGCTGAGAGAAGGCTGTCACCCTCAGAGTACAGCCAGTGTCTCACACAGAGGCTGAGAGAAGAATGTCAGTCTGAGAATACAGCCAGTGTCTCACACAGAGGTTGAGAGAAGGTTGTCTCCTTGAGAATACAGCCAGTGTATCACACAGAGGCTGAGAGAAGGTTGTCTCCCTGAGAATACAGCCAGTGTATCACACAGAGGCTGAGAGAAGAATGTCAGTCTGAGAATACAGCCAGTGTCTCACACAGAGGTTGAGAGAAGGTTGTCTCCCTGAGAATACAGCCAGTGTCACACAGAGGCTGAGAAAGCTGTCACCCTGAGAATACAGCCCGTGTCTCACACAGAGGCTGAGAGAAGGGTCAGCCTGAGAATACAGCCAGTGTCACATGCAGGCTGAGAGAAGGGTCAGCCTGAGAATACAGCCAGTGTCACATGCAGGCTGAGAGAAGGCTGTCACCCTGAGGGTACAGCCCGTGTCTCACACAGAGGCTGAGAGAAGGCTGTCACCCTGAGAATACAGCCAGTGTCTCACACAGAGGCTGAGAGAAGGCTGTCACCCTGAGAATACAGCCAGTGTCTCACACAGAGGCTGAGAGAAGGCTGTCACCCTGAGAATACAGCCCGTGTCTCACACAGAGGCAGAGAGAAGGCTGTCACCCTGAGAATACAGCCAGTGTCTCACATAGAGGCTGAGAGAAGACTCTCACCCTGAGAATACAGCCAGTGTATCACACAGAGGCTGAGAGAAGGCTGTCACCCTGAGAATACAGCCAGTGTCTCACATAGAGGCTGAGAGAAGACTCTCACCCTGAGAATACAGCCAGTGTATCACACAGAGGCTGAGAGAAGGCTGTCACCCTGAGAATACAGCCAGTGTCTCACACAGAGGCTGAGAGAAGGCTGTCACCCTGAGAATACAGCCAGTGTCTCACACAGAGGCTGAGAGAAGGCTGTCACCCTGAGAATACAGCCAGTGTCTCACACAGAGGCTGAGAGAAGGCTGTCACCCTGAGAATACAGCCAGTGTCTCACATAGAGGCTGAGAGAAGACTCTCACCCTGAGGGTACAGCCCGTGTCTCACACAGAGGCTGAGAGAAGACTGTCACCCTGAGAATACAGCCCGTGTCTCACACAGAGGCTGAGAGAAGGCTGTCACCCTGAGAATACAGCCAGTGTCTCACACAGACAACATTCTTATCTTCCCTTCCAGTGGTCGCGTCATCGTGTTATGTGTGTGACGCCGACTGGGGGCTGCCCATAGGGGTATTTGAATATATGTGAATATATACAGTGGAAACCAGGTGAAATTAAAACCCTGAGGAACAATACCAACTAGTAGCATAATTCCATATTAAAAGCTCACAGACCACTATATGCTGCCGGTGTCTATAGCTCGTAATGGACACCACAGTAAAGAATATGATCTATAATTACCAGGGCTGAATTATCACCACAGCAGGTTCCCGTGGAGACGCAGGGCTAAGCTATAATAGCTATAAGAGCCCCTATCATGTACTCTATTTAACTGCAGCAATACATTCAAAATACTTTGTCTCTGAGACCGGTGTTTCAGTCACGCTAGTGACGTCACAATGGCGGACGTCACCAAAACTCGACGGGTGTTTCGTTCAACAGAACTTCTTCGGGGGTTGTAACTAGTTCTCAGATAGCACCTCTCCAGTACCAGTTACAACACCCAGCTGAACAGGTACTTTCTTCATTACTTTATGCTGCAAACTGGGCCCGTTCTCCAACTGATTATTATCCTTTATTTGTAAAGCGCCAACGTATTCCGTAGCGCGGTACAATGGGGGTACAGAGTTATGTATATTACATAAACAGAATGAAAAATAAGTGCAAACAGATATTGAAGGTATTGAAGGCCCTGATTCTGAGAGTTTACAATCTAATCGGCATGTGGGGAGACTAGCAGAAACAGCAGGCCTACATTTGAGTGCATTGGTTAGAGCAGCGGTGCGCAAACTGGGAGACTTTTTTTGGGGGGCGCGGCTCACTTACCCCGCTTCTGTGTCAACTCGTCAGTTTTCAGATGGGTTTTGAAGTTAGAGAGAGAAGGTGCTTAGCGGATGTTGACAGGGAAGGTTCCAGAGGCAAGGTCCAGCATGTCAGAAGGGTTGTGGGTGTGAGGGAGCTGTAGTTGGTGCCGGCGCCATTGTACCGTGCCCCACGGTTACAGAGGCCCCACACTCTTCCCCATAACAATTAAGCTGATTGCCAGGGGAGAGCACGGGGCCTCTAACTCTCTTACCTTCTCCTTCACCATCTCTTCCTGAAGGGTCCCTCATCATGGTGCCACGATGGCAAATGGCGTCGCGTTGCCATGACAATGGGATGTCACGTGACGTCCCGATGTCATGGCAACACGTTAACTTTGCGGCACCGTGATGAGGGACCCTGCAGGAAGAGATGGTGAAGGAGAAGGTAAGAGGCCCCGCACGACATGTCTGCACAGAGCCCCGCAATATTCCTAGCCAGCCCTGTAGTGGCACGGGATAATAATAAGAGCAGAGTGTAAAGAGCACATAGAAGGTAAAGCGAGAGATTAAAGCTGAGATATAAGGAGGGACAGAGGAGGGGAGAGCCTTGAAGAGAAGAATTTTGTTGTGAATGCAGGGAATGGTGACAAAGTGGCCTCTTAGTTAGGGTCAGTAAGGAATTCCCACCAACTTCTTTCAAAGAAAAGTCCTTTATTTCCCAGACTGGGAAATCCAGGTTGCAGTTCACTTACAGTATACTTGCTGTGTCCAAAAAGAACAACAAAGAGCTCAGCCATACAAACAAAGCGTAGTTCAGGCAGACCCTCTGGGAACCTGTTCCTTCACAGGTTGTAAAAAGACTGACCTCAGGGTGTCTTCTGCTTCCATTTTAAACTCCAGTCCCAATCAGGAGTTCATTGGGAACGATCCCTGCATTTTAGGCAGACCTGTAAGCTAGGGTGTGATCTCCTGGACCTGGAATAGTGAAGGAGTTTAACTCTTTCACTCCCTATCTTCCTACATGCCCTATAGACTCCCTCACATCCCTCCCGCCCTCAGAGTGTTGCTCCACGCACACTCGCTACCGGACGCATCCTTCCTGTCCCGGGACAAAAAAATCTGCATTGAGATGGAGTCTCTCTGCCCTATGCTGGATCCTAAAAGAGAAGGGTTGTAGGACGAGGTAACACATGACCCTGGGGTTGGTGTCCTTCATACTATGAAGCCATTTGAGTGCATGGTCTGTTATGAGGGTAAATGTGACACCCAGGAGGTAATAACTGAGTGCCAACAGTGCCCACTTACCGCCAAGCATTCTTTCTCTAACACTGAGTAGGCCTGTTCTGTACCTGAGTAGGTAACTGTTAAGAAGAGAAGAGGAAATGTCTCCCCATTTGTCACTTGGGACAAGACGCACCCTAAACCTACTTCTCAGGCATTAGTCTGTAAAACAAAGGGTTCCCCAAAGCCTGGGCTCTGCAGCACTGACTCTGAACAGTATTGTCTTCACTCCCTGAAACATGTCCTCACACTATTATCAACCGAACCTCGTTGGGTGCTACTTTTTTTTGTCAGGTCAGTAAGTGGGACAAGGAAAGTGGAAGAATTGGGTACAAATTTCCTATAATATCTTGCCAAGCCCAAAAAAGCTCTTACTTGTTTTTTTTGTTGTGGGCACTGGACAGTCCATCAACGCTTCTACTTCCACCTGTTATGGGGTAATAACACCTGATCCATAAGCCTCTGGAAGGTAGCGGGGGCATTGTGAAACCAAAAAAGGCATGGTCCGAAAATGAAACAAGCCAAAGGGGATGGCAAAAGCATTTTTTTCCTTTGACTTTTCCGTTAAAGGGATCTGCCAATATCCCTTAGTGAAATCTAACATTGTGATATAATTGGCCTTCCCTAGCCTCTGTAACAACTCATTAACAGGGCATGGGGTACACATCTAATTTAGGAATTGCATTTACTTTTCTAAAAACGATTCAAACCCTTGTAAATCCATCAGGTTTAGGAACTAATACAATGGGGCCACACCATTCACTCTGTGACCTTTCTACAACCCCCAATGTGAGCATGGTTTCCAGTTCTGCTTTCACAACTGCCCTTCATTTTTCAGGAATACGATAAGATCTTCTTTCCCTTTCTTAACTGGTTCAGTTTCAACAAGGTGTGCAATCAGATGTGTTTTCTCTGGCAACAGAGAGAACATCATCAGAGAATTGTTAAACTGTCTTTTGTGCCTGTAACTTCTGATCTAAGGAGAGATTTTCCCCTAGTTGGATACTCTCCCCTATTTGTAAGGGTTCTGCCTTTGACCCCAAATGTAACACACCTCCTATTGAAATAAACAGATTTTCTTGAGCCTTCCAGGGTTTCATAAGATTTACATGATAAATCTGTTTTCCTTTTCTTTTTTTCCTGGCTAAAATATTTCATAGTCTACAGGCCTTACTTTTCGAGTTATTTCAAAGGGACTATGCCATTTTGCCAACAATTTCTATTCTGTAGTGGGAAGAAGGCGCAGTACCTTATCTCTTGGCTGAAATTCTCTTACCAGGTCCCCTTTATTATAATGCAGCTCCTGTGCCTTTTGTGCTTTTGGTAGGTCCTCTTTGTTGTCTTTCATAAAGTAATTTGAATGGTGAAAACTCTGTGGAAGACTGGGGAACTTCCCGGATAGCAAAGAGAAGTGGTGAAAGCAGTTTATCCCAATGCCGTGGATCAGTGGAGATAAACTTCCTTAACATATTCTTAAGGGTTTTAGTGAAGTGATCGATGTGCCCGTCTGTTTGTGAATGATAAACAGAGGTTTATATCGACTTCAATCTTAACAGCTCACAGAACTCTTACAAACAAGCCTGGACATAAAATGTGTCCCTTGATCTATTAAAATTTCTGTAGGAAATCCAAACGTGGGTAAGAACTTAATCAGTTCTGTAGCTATAACCTTAGCAGAGGTTGTTCTCAAAGGAATAGCTTCTGGGTATCTGGTAGCATAATCTACTATGACGAGTATGCACTGATAACCTGCAGAACTTTCCTCCAGGGGGCCAACTATGTCAAATCCTATCCTTTCAAAAGGGATTCCCCTATTGGAATTGGTACCAACGGAGCATTCATTTTTCCCTTTGGGGCAATTACCTGGCACTCTGGGCATAAACCACAGAAAATTGGTACCTCTTTATAAATCCCACGTCAGAAGAACTGTGCCAGTAGCCATGCTAATGTTTTCTCTCCCTTCCCAATTGACCTGAACATGGAAGAGTATGGGCTAGGCGTAACACCCCTTTCCGGAACGGAACAAGTACTAATAGTTGCATTTGTTCATCTTTGGTTTGCTCATCTTTATCAACTCTATATAAGAGATCGATATGCAACTCAAAGTGAGGGAAACTGGCTGCCAATTGGGGTTTTATTATTTCCTTGTTTACCTCCGCCATCTGATCATATACCCGGCTCAAGGAATTGTCATTCCTTTGCTCCACTAGAACGTTTTAGAAGCTGTTAAACATCTCAGCCTCCACTAAGGGAGTGTTATCTATTCCCTGTCCTCCAACATCCTGGGTGACTGGTACTTGATTAATTTGGGGTACTTCGTTTCCTGCACTGTACCAACCGTAACTACCTCAGGTGCACCCTCTTTCTTTTCAAATTTCCATTGACTTTTGTTTTTTCGAGGCCTGAACTAAAACAACTCTGGGTCCTTAAAGAGGATCCCCTTTGCTTTAGTTCTCTAGGACTTAAGTGGTGAAGCAGGGGTTTCTAATAACTCAATGAAAAACCCTGAATCCCAATCCAGTATCACAGGATATCCCACCAGCAAAGACCGCAAATACCGCCCACAGTCAGTGCTACTGTAGCACATGTGTACCCATCGATATCACCATGTATACATTCTATACAGTATATACAGTATCAGGCCTCGGCCTCTAACTCTTTCCACGGTAACCAATTCTTCCTGCACTTGTTTTTCACTACAGCCCGAATCAACAAACCGTTTAGCTCAGTTCTTTCTATGCTTAGGGGTACTAGGAACTTGGTTCTGGCTGGGTGCATTCCAATGCCAAATTCCCAATGTTACATCCAATATGACAAAAAATATATAGTTAAACACTTAACTGTTTGTCTTCTCATAAGTAAGGGTAATTTAGTGAATGAATAAGAAGACAAACAGTTGGGTATTTAACTGTTTATTTTTTGTTATATTGGATGTAGCATTGGGAATGTGTGTCTTTCCGTGTAGGAATGAGTATAATTACAGTCCATGTAGGGACACGGCCAAGCCATGTGACCGGGCTCATAACATGAAAAATATATTATGGGTTTTTTGGTGGTCCCCGATTCCCTTCCTCCGCTTTCCCCCCAACTGGGATTTAAACTGGGACTCCTTGGGAATCCCCCAGAGAGATTCCTTGCTGTTGTCTCCCTCCATACTGCCAAGCAGGGGGCATCAATTTGTTCCCAGAGCCTTTTCCATTATCTCCCCCCCACCTAAAAAAAACCTGCCGGACCCTTCCATACTACGGGTCTTCAGGATTGGAATTCGTCTCCTATTGCGGCTGCAATCTTCATCCATGTCTATGACAGATTTTTAGTGGCACAGTGTCATTATACGAGTGCCACAAACGTTTCATAGGAGTCATGAGCATTGTCAGTTAACTCTCATAGAAATTGGTCCAACACGAGTAGCTCTATAGTTTTTTTGGGGGGGGGGGAGGGGATTGTTGATTTGTGGCCATAGCCACATCTGTGCCACATTAATAATGTCAAACATTTATGAACGAGGGGCCTTGTCCTTCTGGAACATCCATGTGTGAATCCTCGGTGCACGGACGGTTGCAGTTACTCTGATTCTGATGGGAATTTCTGTCTTCAGACGAGGATAATCTTCAGCATCTTCTAAATCAAGGATGTGGTAGGCCTTTTGAGCTTCAGCACACAAAAAAGGCACCATCCCCCTGTTCCTGAGGATAAGCCTTCCTAACACTGTTCTCTTGAATTGAAGAAGGTAGGCCTCAACATCATCCTCTCTAGTCATTTATTGTAAATAAATCATTGGAATTGATCACCTGATGCTCCTGCATGCTATTAGGGCCCACAGTGCTTAGTCTTGGGAAAAAATCTCCCAGTCTTTTAGCCACTACCAGTAACATGTGCATCATTCTCTTGTTGCAGTTGGTTTGTTGCTGTGCAGTAGCATGCACTAGGGTCTTCACTAAATCCTCTGTTCTAGAGGTACTTCAAGGGTGTTCCTTACATAGACCACAGGGTGTAAAATCCCACCTCTAACACCATATTTGATGGAATGGCCTCCTAGTTAGGCTCAGTATCTAATTCACACCAACTTCTTTAAAAGACTACTGGTTGCAGTAGACTTATGTTAACAGTGTCCAAACAGCAAAACAAAGAGAGCACAGCTCTGCCATACAAACAAAGCATAATTCAGCCTGGTGCAGAGTAGGAGTCTGAGCTATTTCCCAGACAAAAGCTCCCGGAACCTGTTCCATCTCAGGTTGCAAAAAAAATACTGACCTCAGGGAGTCTGCAGCCTCCCTTTGATCTATTTATAAAATGTTTTACCAGGAAGTAATACACTGAGAGTTACGTCTCGTTTTCAAGTATGTAACCTCCAGTCCGAATCAGGAGTTGATTGGGAACAATCCCTGCACTTTAGCAGACCTGGAAACTAGGGTGTGGTCCCCTGGGCCTGGAACAGTGAGGGAGTTCAACTCTTTCACTCCCTATCTTCCTACATGCCCTATAGACATCCTCACAAGAACCAACAGAGAGTTTTCAGGAGGTGAGCAGATCTCCTGAAAGGAGGTTATCTCTGCAGCAGCATTTTGAAACGATTGAAGGATATTAAGCTGAATGGTATGGAGGCCAGTTAAGGAGAGGGCTAAAGTAGTAGGATGAGGGCATGTATTAACATGTTACTCATATTTTCACAATGTTACGAGGAAAGAAGCAGGAACATTTAGAAATAGCAGTAAATTAAGGGGAGAACGAAAGAGAGAACTGACATTTAACAACTGAAGAACAGACTTTGCGAGCTGGATGGAAAGCAGTGATAATAACTGTGATTTAAAAGGGCACAACTGGGCTTTATTCAGGTGGGATTATAAGAAGCTCAGTCTTTGAAATATTGAGTTAGAGGCACCCAGCTGCCATCCAGGATAAGATTGACATGAGACAGTGGGGGACCTGGGATTGTACCGTGAGGTTCAGTGTGGATAGATACAGTTAGTGATAAGTGAAGCCAAATGAGTTGGTAAGGTCAGTGTATAGAGAGAAAATGAAAGAGGTCCCTGGACTGCGGCTTGAGGTACACCAACAGATACATTAACAGAGGAAGAAGAGGAATTACAATAGAAATATTAAAGTAACAGAGAGAGGTAAGAAGAAAGCAAAGAAAGGGCTTTGTCCCGAACATCAATGGGGGGAAGGTGAAGTGGGTGGTCAACAGTAGCAAGGGCTCCAGACTGGTCGAGTACAATGAGAAAGAAGTAATGTCCTTGGGATTTAGCAATGTTGATGTTGTTTGCTACTTTGGTGAGTGCGGTTTCAGTAAAGTGACCAATGTGGATACATGCTTGGAGGGGGTTGTGAAGAGCAAACATGCCGAGGAAAGAAAGCATGCATGAAGATATACGCTATACTAGAAGTTGAGGCAAAAGGCAGGAGATACACAGGACGATAGTTACAGTAGATGGGTTAGTGGGGGAAGGAAAGATATTAGACAAGAGGGAAGAGTTGAAAATGTGGGTGAGTGCGGGGATCAGAGTGGGAGTGACAGGTTGGAGGAGATGAGAAGGAAGGAAATCAAGTGGAGGAGAAGAGTAACTGAGATACTACCTCCTCTGTTACAGGGGAGAAAACATCTAGAGTAGATGAAGGGGGTTGCAAGAGAATAAGGGCAGAGAGGAGATCTTCTGGCACCTGATAAGAGTCCAGCTTGTCTTAGACGTAATCACCAAAAGTTTGAGGAGAGATGGAGGGCGAGAGAAAGTTAGTAGGAGGCTTAAGGAGCGCGTTAAACACAGAGAACCTTATTGTGGGTAAGATCTGTGACTAATAATAATTGTAACAATAACTGTAATAATTAAATAATAAATATAATAAATAAATAATTACAATAACAGTAATTGTAATAATAACGCTGAGTTGTAACAGGACAGGAGAGGCTCAGTGAGTAAAGAAACTGACACTGAAACACAATGACACTGAGCAGGGGTTCAAATCCTGGTATCACCTCCATGTGACCTGGGATAACTCACTTTATCTCCTTGGGCACAAAAAAATAGATTGTAAGCTGTATGGTACAGGGACCCATGCCTGCAAAAAGGTTATGTACAACTGCGTACACTCAGCACAATACAAGAAAAAATAATTTGTATTATAATTTGTACTGGAGGAAATCAGCAAGAGGGTGAAATTTCCTCTAGAGACGCCGAGTGGAGCGAGCGCGGAGTTGATGGTTAGGACAGCGAGAGTGCCGCAGAAGGGGAGCATGAGGTCCAGGAAGCTGGGACAGAATAAAAATAAAGAATTACTTACTGGCTGACTTATTTCCTCACTATTGGTAAGAGTGAAAGTACAGATGGCTGCTTGATTTGCTGCTGTGATTTCTTTGTCCAATGCATTACTATAAAAGCCACTCAATACTTTCACATTGGGAATATAACACCATTTTTGATTGGCAGCCCCATTGATGTACTCTTTATAGTTCTACAATAAAAAAAAAGAAAAACATATCAATAAAACAAGTCACATGTAAACGCCCATTTATGTAACAATAGTGGGAAAAAGCAACTCTCACCTGTAGAATAATAGGGCATCCTGGGAATTTCACTTCCCCCTCTTTCACTCCCGGATACACCTTAGGCATTGAGATGGCCAGTACCAGATCTGGGTCACTTGCCAAATGAAATGTCCTGCCCAGGAGAATATCAGCGTTACTGCAGCCGTTGGTAAAACAGGATCCCAGTTTATATCTGCCAAATGTTATGCCAAGTTATAATAACGCTGCTTTTGCAACCAGTTTGCGGAAATGAATCCTATTCCCAAAAGGGGAATCTGTTCTCTCAAAGCATTAGTGTAAAATATTCTTCGTATGGAAGAAAGCTCAGCTACCTTATAATTGACAAAATCAGAACGTGAACACGTCTCTCCGAGCGAAGAAGTATATTACCTGAAGCCTCACTGCACCGTTAGACATGAAGACTAGAAGAACAATTCCATCAATAACATTCTTGCATGCATAATTAAACTCATAATTAAGTTCACTGTATTTGTCATACATGCAGTGCTTGACCACAACTTTAGCATCAGCCAGTCTTGTGAAGATGAAGTACTGAAATCGGACGTGAATGAATGGAGCTTGGACCCCTTCTGGGTGTAAATTACAATACTGTTAAATCTGAGATCTCATAAAGTCAGATTCTTTTATAAACCAACCAAAAGTTGCAAAACGAAGACTCCAGGAGGAATTTAGATTGGGAATAAATGTACACGTTGTTTCTGAATTTGTGCTGTTTTTAACGGGATGTAAACACTTTCGTCGTTGTCGTGTAATATTGCTGTTAATTCAATTATTTCCTGGAGATCGCTCTACTCTAGAGGTCCAAAGCAATGGAAGTTCACAAGACATGCTAGAGAAAATATGTAGCGTCCTAAGATTTTATCGATGGGACCTACTGATAAAGAGTGACTTCCCCTCCTGCATCTGCATAAGTGTACCTATATTCAGCTATGTATTTCCAACGCTGGTTGGGGTCCACAGATTTCCTTTCCATCAACAGCACCTCAATTCCTGCATGAACCTCTGCGCCAGCCACTCCGACCACTAGTCCTGGGAACGCACAGTTAATAATCTGCCCGTCTAAGAATTCAAACTGTTGACGGTGAATCTGCTTCAGCTTAGTGGCCTTTTTGTTGTGCCTGTGGTGAAATGAAATGGTTAGGGGTACACTTTTTATAACGAGAGTGAGCAAACTGTCCGTATCTGACGACAATCTGTATGTGACAAGCCTCATCACTTACTATGCTGGTTGTCAGATAAAATATGAAAATACTGAACTCTTTCATGTTGCTGTGAAGATTGAATTGAAAGCCGATTTGTGCATTAATGCACTACAAATATAAACCTCTTAGAAAAAAGGTTACCAGCATCTGTTATAATGTAACAGGGATGTTCTGCTTTTTTGTAACCATTTTCTTTTGCATACAAATTTTATATGGTATAAAGAAATAATTCCACTTGACTAGTGTAAATAGAATAATTCATTACTATGGGACTACTACCATGATTTAAGTAGCAGAAGTCTCCTAAGGAACTAAAAGGTTGAACAACTTACAGTAGTGAACACAAAGGGAAACCACCAGTACAATGGCTACATACTGACCCATTATAGCTTTGCTCTCCATCTTCTGTCAGGACGCGGCTATCTGCCTCCAACGTCGGTGGGGTTTGTTGCCAGGAGTATTTTGTGTTTGTGAACAAGGCATCTACTTTTTTGTGAGATCTTGTGTGTGGATCCCTAGAGAGGAAGACTGAACATCATTCTTTTATTTATGGTGTGTGGCTATGTCAGGCATTTGTACTTTCTGTTTTTTTTTAACTACTTACTGTACACTGATTACATAGCTGCGTAGTAATGTTACATAGTTACATAGTAACATTACATTGTTACATAGTAATGTCACCTAGTTACGTAGTAATGTTACATAGTTACATAGTAATGTCACCTATTTGCGTAGTAATGTTACATAGTTACAAAGTCATGTTACATAGTTATATAGTAATGTTACATAGTTACATAGTTACATAGTAATGTCACATAGTTACGTAGTAATGTTACATAGTTACATAGTAATGTCACCTATTTGCGTAGTAATGTTACATAGTTACAAAGTCATGTTACATAGTTATATAGTAATGTTACATAGTTACATAGTAATGTCACATAGTTACGTAGTAATGTAACTTAGTTATATAGTCATGTTACATAGTAATGTCATATAGTTACGTAGTCACGTAGTCATGTTACATAGTTACATAGTAATGTCACATAGTTACGTAGTAATTTAACTTAGTTATATATAGTCATGTTACATAGTTACATGGTAATGTCACATAGTTACGTCGTAATGTTACATAGTTAAATAGTAATGTTATATAGTTATATAATAATGTTACATAGCTACGTATTACATAGTCACATAGCAATGTTACATAGTTACATGGGAGATAAGGTTGAAAAAAGACATATGTCCATGAAGTTCAACCTATGTTAAATTTAGATGACAGATACTTGTCCTATATTTGTATTTACAGTATATTCTGGCAAACGAAGAACCCCAGGGAAATACCATCCAATGATATCTCAGTAGGGGAAAAATAAATTCCTCCTGACTCAAATTACTCCTTGGATCAACAGAACCCTTTCCTTTGTTGTTGGTGAAATCTCCTTTCCTTCAACCTCAGACTACAGCCCCAGTCGTACCTGCAGCTTGCCGCCTGGTTACCTGGCGGCGCGTGCACATCTCCAAGCCGCGATCGGCGGTCTGTAGGGGATCTCTAGGGGAGGCGGGGGGGGGGGGCCATGATGGGGCATATCTTTCCTTCCATTGGTGCGTGACGACTTCCGTGTTCCCCGACAATGGTGCAGGCGCTTCGATTGACGTCACACGTGATGTTCGAACTCCTGACGAAGCGAATCTTCGGGAAACGCGTAGAGTTTGGCAAGCACCAGCCCAGAAGGAACCGGTCCGTGACGTCATCACGTGTGCCGTCAATCGAAGCGCCTGCACCATTGACGGGGAACACCGAAGTGAAGCAAGCCTCCGGCTGCTGTGTGCGCAACAGCAGCTGATGGTACACCTCTGCCCGACAGCCACAATCGTTTTCGAGCAGAGCGCCGGTATCCACGAGGGCGGACTTTGTACATTGTACTTTTTGGAGAGTTACATGCGAGTGTTCATTTGTTATTTGTGTTACACTTGCGATTATAGCGTTACTCCCTACACTTAGTCCGTCTCCCTTGTGCTTATTTTTCCTGCTCTATACGTCCATCCGCACCACGGAGGTGGCGAGAAGAGGATATAACTGACACAGTCACAATCAACATAAAACCAAGAGGTACCCAAGAAGGGCACAAATGCTGTATTAATTCTTGCAAAGTGTGAGTGTTCACTGATATGGGGTTATATTTCATTACTTAACACACTTTATATCAACGTTATTGCACTATATATATTTTTATTTTTTATTTTTCCACGGTTCCTGAGCTCCCCACATCTTTCAACAAACTTATTGGCCAAGGACAGCTTTGCCACGTGCTCTACACATTTTATCCCACAACTGGCAATTTGTAGAGAAACCACTTGAAACCAAGAATGCCTCAATTATCTCATTATTACTAGCTGATCAATAAGAAGCAATCACGTGTACTTACAGAAACGCATCACAATCTTTTTCCTCGATGATTTCCTCCGCGGCTTCAGGTTTGCTTTCTCCATTTCCTGCCACTATTTCTCCTTCTTCTGTAAGTTCCACGCTACGATTTACGGACAGTTTTGCTCCAACAACAATGTCACCCCATACCTCTAGAACCAGATCTGGGAAGATCCAACAGGGTCGTTACTAATATTGTCAGCGCGTCTAGAATGTAAAGTGAAAATGCCAGCAGCAATATATTTGGTACCACTAAAGATACTAATGGCACAGATTTACCAATCTTGTTTTGCTACAATAACTACAGCACAAATATACCACACAAACTTAATAAAATCGAAAATTCATTATGTGAAAACCTAGGGGGAGATGTATTCATGTAAAGAAAGCGAGGGTTCGAGTTTATTTTGACGCATTGCACCATTTTTTGCTCACCTTGGCGTCAAATATATCCAAGTGTTTCTTACATTTCACGTACATTTTTGGACAGAAAAGTTTACACCACCTCAGACCTGGCGGATTGTTTTGACACAAAAACCTGATAAAAAAAAGTGACGCACAGAGATGAAGAATTTGCTACATCTCATTATAACCCGTGTGTCACAACGCCTCCCTAACTCCTCCTATTGTCACTCCCCACATCACAAGCTGACGCAATCTGTGCCAACACTTGGTACATTGATGCAAAGAGACCCAAGATACAAATAACACAATTGGAGTCACTTTTGCCCCAAATTTGCCTTGATACATCACCCCCATCATTTTTTAACAACTTGAAATTGCAAGTTTTAACTGGATTTGTACATGTTTTTCGTTCAAAGGAAATACTTACTCTCCGGGTTTCGCATGGAACAATAGTTTCGAATTACAGATACATCCGATGCAAGGTTATTGAGCAGAAGGCGCTTTGTGTGCTCGGCCGCAGACAATTGGGGATCAATCCATTGATCTCCGCATGAAACGTAAACCTGTCATAGATCATACATATCAGTTTTCTCAGGGAAAGATACAAAATATTGGATTCACAGCATGATAAATTACGACCTAAACAAAAATTAATCACTAGGTCTACATCTTCCCAGGTGATTATGTGATTTATACGGCTATTTCATATAATCTGTTCCACGGATGCGTCCAGGCTATGGTGCTGTAATGAAATCGCACCTTTTGTACTTGGACTGTTATGCTGTTCAGCAGAACACACATACAGTGCAGCATCCCGCCGTGAGTTCGCCCTCATTGTATTGCATATATTGAAGTGTAACTAACTACCTTGTATCAAAGCGGTATGAAATCCTCTCGAACAGCAAGTGAATGTTGATCTTATGTCAGGACACAGATGGGATTAAAAAAAAAAATTAAACCCATTCTTATCCTTCCTTACCAACTGATCTCTTTCAGTGTCTCTCAAACGAAAGATTTCAGTACCGTTTCCATCAAATAGTCTGCGGGCTGCAGAAGGTAAATTCAGCATCAGTGTGCACCTGCAAACAAATGTAAAAGCTAAGTTATTAATGAATGAATGGACACAGTGGATCATATGGTTAATGTGTAAGTACTTACACACATGGACAGACACTGCCAAAATTTAGTTCACGTGAAATAATAAAAAGTGACAATGAGCATTAAGATATTTAATTCTATTTGACTTTAAGTATATATGATAGGATATGAAACCTCCAGTATGTTTTACTCAGAGTACATACTGTAGCTCTCTTGAATTTTGGTTTAAATTCTTCCAATGCCATGGAATGCAAATTTCCTGATATTGCCAGCAATGTCATTAAGAGATTATAGTCCTGCGATGGTTTTACATACAAATACAGGATTATTAAAAATAACTTAAATCAAGTTAGCGCTGTCAACATTTCCCTACAGACTGGTACCGTTGTACATACAGAGCTAAAGTCAGGTTAGAGAGATATACTAGTAAAAACACAAACAAATATAAAAACACTGCTAATGAGGTTTATGATCTTAATTACTGCAGAATTATTTTAGAACTAATTACTTTATTCATTCCTATTCCAATATTTTTCAAATAGAAATGACTATATGTAAAAGTATCCAGATGTTACACTGCCCTTTTTGTGGACACGCCCCTTGGGCCCAGATGAACGAAGCTACATTAAATCAGGGCAAATAACATGAGGTTACCTAAATTGCTACCGGACGTTATGTTCCATGATTTTAATGGGTATCCACAAAGCTAAATGTATGCAAAAACATGTAACGAGGGAGAGATGCAGTGGGAGAGAGCGAAAGGGAGGAGAGAGAGGGGAGAGAGGGGGGAGAGAGGGGGGGAGAGAGGGGGAAAGAGAGTGGGCAGAAGGGGGGAGAAACGGGGGGAGAGAGAGGGGAAGAGAGGGGGCAGAAGGGTGGGGAGAGAAGGGGGGAGAAAGGGGGGAGAGGGGGGAAGAAAGAGAAGGGGAAGGGGAGAGAGATCCCCTTAAATAACATATGGAGAAACAACTTAGGGGAACACCTTAGATACCTGGGAGATATGCTAATGGTATATGCAAAGACATCCTTATTATTGCTGATTGTGACTTAAAATGTGGACCATCTGTACAGTTTATTAAAATGTATTTTTGTGCATTCAACCCAGCCATAAAAACTTCAATCCGCACTGCTCAGAACTCTGATCCTGCTCAGTTCTTCCCCCAGCAGTGAGCCCAGGTAATATCAGCTCCTGCTAATGTGATTATAAAGTTAGTATTTATGCAAATCTGATTGTTACTGAGCTGTCAAACGGTTGAAATGTTGCACTTCTGAGCACTTCACTCTGCCATTTTGTGTCCTAATTCACAGCCAAAGGGACCTAAGACTGCAGCCATGCTTCTTTCAGCGAAAACAATATATTGTGTGGATAATGTACTCCAGAACATGACAGAACTAAGTATGGTGTTCCCAGCGTGTCCGGTCAATGCTTTATATTGGTGCTTTAATGTGCTTAGTGACCCTACATGGTTGGAGTTCTCAGCACATGTGACAGAGTTTTTTGGTGCATTATATCATGTCCCTGAGTTGAATACACTTGGAAAGCTCCACGGTTGTTCATGAATTGCCACGGTACAGTTAGAAAGTTCACAGTGAAGTTCACTCTGTGCAGGTTAGATAGGTTGGTGACTGAAAGAAGGAAAGAAGGAGAAAGCCTCACAAGGGAAAATGTTTCCTAGAAGATCTTCTTAAGACACCCAAATATTAGCATTTCTTTTTAGCAAAAATGTCTGGTAACACAAATAATATTTTGCCAGGACATGACCGAATCCAACTTCAGAAATGCTACTTCTTGTCTAAAACAAATCATACTATGCCACATAATAGGCTATATACTATTCTATATACTAGGCTATATATTATGCTGTATATTATTCTATATACTAGGTTATATATTATGCTGTATATTATTCTATATACTAGGCTATATATTATGCTGTATATTATTCTATATACTAATATACACACACACACACACACACATATATATATATTGTGACATAGTCCAAAAATGTTAGGCAGCTTTCTGCCTCATTTTAGGTCAGAAAGTGCAGGAATAGTTAAAAATGATCCGTTCCACAGCTTCCCATTAACTCAGGCAGCTGGATGGAAAATCCAGACCACAGATTACAATGGCTCTAGTTCTCCCTCACCTGCTCTTCTAATCACATGCACAGGTATTTAGAGCAGAGATGTTTTGCATTTCACTCTCTCTCCTTAGAGCCTGGAGGCTGGGGGTATCGCTGCTCCCCTCTTTCCAGTTTCGGGGTGGACGGCCCCTCCAAGTATCACAGTACCAGAGGATTTGCCTGGACACTTGGGACCGAGTTCCCACCACGAACAGATAAGACAAAACAAATGGTTATTGCTGTTGCTAAAAGACTGCTGTATCTAGTGACCCTAAATGAGAGAGCATTGATTTAAGCTGGGGAACCAGGTTAGTTGGCCAGCAGCTGTTAGAGAGACTTATTCTGATGTGTAGTTAGATCCCTGAAAGGGATAGGATTTTGTTTATATGATTTTGGTTTTATTTCTTAAAAATAACAGTGTGGGAAATACTGTAACACTGAAATGTGTGAACTGCTGAATGAAAGTATCTGAGTACCTCTAATCTACACTTGTTAAAGCTGCAGTACCTTACTTGGATGAAAATAAAGCAGGCAGAAGCCTGAGTTAAGCAGCATAATACTTTGCATGATCCTGTTTTTTGTATAAATAACCCTAGAAGACTGTGTCGGGAAGAACCCAGACAGACGTCAGCGCTACAAAAGAGGGGCGTTTGTCACAATATATATATATATATATATATATATATATATATATCTAAGGATGTCTGCAACAACCAGAATGCCTCCTCGAGGAGGAAGGAGACAGAGAGACAGCGAGGAGGGGAGGAGAGACAGAGAAAGACAAGGACAAGACACAGGGATGACGAGGAGGAGGGAATGGAGATCAGTGTGCACATGGGGCAGGAGGGAGTGCAAAGAGAGGGGAGGAGAGACAGCAAGGTGAGAAGGAGGAGGAAACAGAGACAGCGAGGAGGAGAAGATAGATGATGTGAGTAGGAGAGGAGAGCATGTAGTGTGCACAGAAAGGAGCAAATGCAGTAAAGGAGCGAGTGCAAAGAGTGGGGAGGAGAGAGTGCAAAGAAGAGCAGGGCCTGATGGAGGAGAGAATAAGGTGAGGAAGAGGGGACAAGAGACAGCAAGGCATTACCAGGAGGAGAGGAGACAAGAGACAGCAGGCATTACCGGGAGGAGAGGGGACAAGAGACAGCAAGGCATTACCAGGAGGAGAGGGGACAAGAGACAGCAAGGCATTACAGGGAGGAGAGAGGACAAGAGACAGCAAGGCATTGCCAGGAGGAGAGAGGACAAGAGACAGCAAGGCATTACCGGGAGGAGAGGGGACAAGAGACAGCAAGGCATTACAGGGAGGAGAGGAGACAAGAGACAGCAAGGCATTACCAGGAGGAGAGGGGACATGAGACACCAAGGTATTACTGGGAGGAGAGGGGACAAGAGACAGCAAGGCATTACAGGGAGGAGACAAGAGACAGCAAGGCATTACCAGGAGGAGAGGGGACAAGAGACAGCAAGGCATTACCGGGAGGAGAGGGGACAAGAGACAGCAAGGCATTACCAGGAGGAGAGGGGACAAGAGACAGCAAGGCATTACCAGGAGGAGAGGGGACAAGAGACAGCAAGTCATTACCAGGAGCAGAGGGGACAAGAGACAGCAAGGCATTACCGGGAGGAGAGGAGACAAGAGACAGCAAGGCATTACCGGGAGGAGAGGGGACAAGAGACAGCAAGGCATTACCGGGAGGAGAGGGGACAAGAGACAGCAAGGCATTACCAGGAGGAGAGGGGACAAGAGACAGCAAGGCAATACCGGGAGGAGAGGAGACAGCAAGGCATTACCAGGAGGAGAGGGGACAAGAGACAGCAAGGCATTACCGGGAGGAGAGGGGACAAGAGACAGCAAGGCATTACCGGGAGGAAAGGGGACAAGAGACAGCAATGCATTACCGGGAGGAGAAGGGACAAGAGACAGCAAGGCATTACCGGGAGGAGAGGGGACAAGAGACAGCAAGGCATTACCGGGAGGAGAGGGGACAAGAGACAGCAAGGCATTACCGGGAGGAGAGGGGACAAGAGACAGCAAGGCATTACCGGGAGGAGAGGGGACAAGAGACAGCAAGGCATTACCGGGAGGAGAGGGGACAAGAGACAGCAAGGCATTACCGGGAGGAGAGGGGACAAGAGACAGCAAGGCATTACCGGGAGGAGAGGGGACAAGAGACAGCAAGGCATTACTGGGAGGAGAGGGGACAAGAGACAGCAAGGCATTACAGGGAGGAGAGGGGTCAAGAGACAGCAAGGCATTACAGGGAGGAGAGGAGACAAGAGACAGCAAGGCATTACAGGGAGGAGAGGAGACAAGAGACAGCAAGGCATTACAGGGAGGAGAGGAGACAAGAGACAGCAAGGCATTACAGGGAGGAGAGGAGACAAGAGACAGCAAGGCATTACAGGGAGGAGAGGAGACAAGAGACAGCAAGGCATTACAGGGAGGAGAGGAGACAAGAGACAGCAAGGCATTACAGGGAGGAGAGGAGACAAGAGACAGCAGGGCATTACCAGGAGGAGAGGGGACAAGAGACAGCAGGGCATTACCGGGAGGAGAGGGGACAAGAGACAGCAAGGCATTACCAGGAGGAGAGGGGACAAGAGATAGCAAGGCAATACCGGGAGGAGAGGGGACAAGAGACAGCAGGGCATTACCGGGAGGGGCGAAAACGATGAGTAATGTTTCATGAATAACCTTTATGATCTGCTAGATCGGCGTATGTTACGCCAGGTACAGCTAGTATTGTATATAATATGCTATATACTATGCTATATACTAACTATGCTATATATTATGTGGATGTGTGGAAATTGTCTTTTATTCAGTCTGTCTGACCCATTCTGGAGATTTGATCTGACATTTGAGCTACAATTTGAAGCTCCATACAAACCTATTATTTTTAGTATCAAACACATGGCTGTAAAACTAGAAAACAAATTGTGACAAGTTGACAACATTTCTCTTCCCAGGACTAATGACTATGGGAATTAGTTAATGCAGCACTGTGCCCTTTATTTCTGTTATTGTGATAATTAAGTAATAATCCCTGAAGAACAGGGCATTACTGGCCAATAATGCCCTGGCTGGAAGAGTTGAAGGCCCGAGGCGAAGCCGAGGGACTTTAACCCAGCCAGGGCATTATTGGCCAGTAATGCCCTGTTCTGAGGGGATTATTACTATTATAGGCTAAATGTAGGCTTATTTATTATTAATTTTTCATAAAAAAGATACACTTTTGTAGTCATATTGATTTTGATCAGCATAATTATCTACATTCTTATACTTTTACTGCAAGTTTATTAAAAGGAAATTGTACATACACACAGTCCCCTCTGCACCCCCCCACACACACACACTCTGCAACCCCCTCTATATACACAAACACACTCTGCAGCCCCCCCTACACACTGTGCAGCCCCCCTCCTCTACACACACAAAACACACTGCAGCCCTCCTCCACCCTCTACACTCACAAAACACACCAGTAGCCCACTCCCTACACACACTGCAGCCCCCTGTAAATCCACACACTGCAGACACACACACACACCAACAAAACACTCTGCACCCCTCCTACACCCACAAAACACACACTGAAAACACACACACACTGCAGCTCCCCCTCTACACAAACGAAACACACACACACACACAACAGACACACACCAACAAGACTCTGCTGCCTCCTCTACACCCACAAAACACACAACAAATGCTCTGTTGGCCCCCTTTACACCCACAAAACACACAACAGACACACAAACCTTTCCCCTCACTCTCCTGTGCGGAGCTCTCTGCAGGCAGGGAGGGGGAGAAGTCAGTGTCTGGCTGCAGACAGGGAGGTGGAGAAGTCAGTGTCTGGCTGCAGACAGGGAGGGGGAGGAGTCTGTGCCTGGCTGCAGACAGGGAGGGGGAGGAGTCTGTGCCTGGCTGCAGCCAGGGAGGGGGAGGAGTCTGTGCCTGGCTGCAGACAGGGAGGGGGAGGAGTCAGTGCCTGGCTGCAGACAGGGAGGGGGAGGAGTCAGTTCCTTGCTGGTGCCTTCTGTCCAATCACTTCCCTGTCTAAGAGTAAACTTCACTCTTTGTGAATGAAAACTGAAAGCTGATTGGCTGAAAAACTTGGCAGGGTGCCAAAAATTCCAGGCCATTACTGATTGGTTAAAATTCCCAGAATTTTACCGCTTTAGTCTATAATTATTACCGTATTTCCTCGATTCTAAGACGCCATCGATTGTAAGACGCACCATCGATTTGGCCCTTACAATCGAGGAAAATTACTTTTTCACTTACCATGTTCCAGGAAAGGTCCAATGTCAGCGGAGGATGAAGCGGCGGTGGCGGAGGCAGTAGAGGTCCCACGTCTGCAGATTGTTGAAGATGGACAGTGGGCAGGTGTGCGGCGGTAGAACAGGGCCCAAGTCTGCAGGTGAATGAAGATAAGAAGACAGCGGGCATGCGGTGGCGGCAGGAGATCATAATAGCAGGAGAGCTGAGCAGGAGCAGAACGGCATAGGGGAGCAGCTGGGAAGGAGCACATTGTAACACCAGAAGTTAACCGGTGTCTGACTTCCGGTTACAGTGCGCTCATCCCCAGCTGTTCCCCTATGAAGCTCTGCTCCTGCTCAGATCTCCTGCTATTATGATCTCCTGCCGCCACCTCCACCGCACGTCCGCTGTCGTCTTATTTTCATTCACCTGCAGACTTGGGACCTGTCCTGCTGCTGCCGCAGCCGCACTCCCGCCCGCTGTCCATCTTCAGCCATATGCAGACGTGGGACCTCTCGTGCTGCCGCCCACTTCATCCTCCGCTGACATGGGACCTCTCCTGAAACATGGTAAGTGAAAAGAGGGGGTTATTTCTGTGGACACTTTTTATTTTGTATTTTTTTAATACATCGATTCTAAGACGCACCCCGATTTCAGACATGTGAAAATCGTAAAAAAGGTGCGTCTTAGAATCGAGGAAATAGGGGAATATATTTGTTGTACTTTCCAAATAAATAAATATCTCACATCATTGTCCATTCCTTTCAATACCTTTCCAAAAATTGCCGAAATTCAATCCGGCCCACTTTTACAGAATGATCCTCTTTGACATCGTTCGTTCCCCCCCGTTCTTTCGTTCTTTTATTGGCAGATGGGACGTCACCGCTATAAGAAATGAGAAAACAAATATGTACTTCTTTCAACAACACACATAATAGAGACTTTATAACAGTTCAAACAGAGACTTTTTAAAGCTATTGAAGAACGTATACATTTCACTATTTTTACAAGCAGACACAAACTTCATCCTCAATAAATATTTAGAGAACTATGATATAATTAAGACACAATAATAAGGCATATATGCATCACAGCTTTCAATTTCAGGCTTCACTTTACTTCCTAGATCATTTCTTTCAGGCATCTGACTCGTCAGCCTGTGTGGATATTAATCATTGTTCAGTGGTGTACGAAGTATATTTAATTAATGTAAATACTGTATACTTCTAGTAGCCTTGTTAGTTTCACTTATTTGGTTTGTGAAATCTGGAAATGTGTGGGCGGCACTTGAGAATTTAATTGTTATTAGCTTGTGTATTCGGACCAGCATTTTGGATTTTCACTGGATGATATTTCGCTATTAAAAAAACACCCGGAAACGCAGACACCCTGATAAAACCCATCTTTTAAGACCCACCTTAAAACCCACCTCCTTAACGAAGCATAAGAGTAGCTCCGTGGCTGATACTATACACGATACATAAACCTTGGCCCCTTGCAGGCGCACTTACCAGAATGCCCTCCTACTGTCTCTGTACGTTTCTCCTACTTATCAATTAGATTGTAAGCTCTTCTGGGCAGGGACTCCTTTTTCTATGTTACTTTTCCTTGTTACATTTATGTCGGAAGCACTTCTTCCCATTATGTGTTATTTGTATTATTTGCTATTTCTATGATTGTCACGTGTATTACTGCTGTGAAGCGCTATGTACATTAATGGTGCTATATAAATAAAGATATAGATACATACAAATAAACATATACATACATACAAATAAAGGTATACATACATAAAATCGCTTTAAAAGAACCCATCATGTTTTGTTTCTAGGCTAGCAAAACCCTGTGTGCACTTACTGTTTTTTGAGCATGTTTGTCATGTCGGGTCCAACAAGCATACATGGCCGGCTCTGATCACCGTTTCTTAACACCTTCAGTCTCACAGGCACATGTACGTCTGGCTCATTCCTACACGGTTTCACCAGTGGAGGACTGTTTGGCATCAATGACCCCTGAATTGGCCAATCAAAATCCTTTCAAACAAAAAGAGACAATGCAATCTTTCTGTCTCTGTGTCTCAAGAAACATTTACCAATATGAAATCGTTTACAATGACTGCATAAGCAGGTGGGTTAAAGCAGCAATTCTCTCTGCGTGTTATTTTTTGTACCATCCTTGTTCTGTTTAACCAGAGAGTACTGGGAGCTTACCTGTGCTGTTTTCAGCTCCAGGGAACCTTGGCCTAAGATACTTACCTGCACTCAGTCCTCTCCAGGGGAAACAAAATGTCGGCGGAAGCCGCAATGTCATGTCGCAGTGTTAAAGGCTTCCTATTGGCCTACGTGATGCAGGGGATTTTAGGCAACAACCGTTACCTTTACCAGTAAGTATCGCAGGGTCCCCGGAGCTGAAAATAGTGCGGCTAAGCTCTGGGGACTGCCTGGTACCCATCCTTCAAATAAAGGGGAAGACAAATGGACGTGATTGCTGCTTTAAAACAAACCGTTTACAAAGCATTGTTGAGAAACCGTTCCCATCTACAATTAACAGGGGATCAGTGTGGTCTCCCATCAGTGGGGTCTCCCATCAGTAGGGTCTCCCATCAGTAGGGTCTCCCATCAGTGGGGTCTCCCATCAGTGGGGTCTCCCATCAGTAGGGTCTCCCATCAGTGGGGTCTCCCATCAGTGGGGTCTCCCATCAGTAGGGTCTCCCATCAGTAGGGTCTCCCATCAGTGGGGTCTCCCATCAGTGGGGTCTCCCATCAGTGGGGTCTCCCATCAGTGGGGTCTCACATCAGTAGGGTCTCCCATCAGTAGGGTCTCCCATCAGTGGGGTCTCACATCAGTGGGGTCTCTTCTCCATGATAGCCATTATCAGTTGTAACAGTTAAAGTCACTGACTGATAATGAATTATACCTTTAGAGATAAAGCCACTAGAATCTATTAAACTCAGCAATATCTCATAAGCTATTTAGTGCTGAAAGCACCTCAGACATTAAGGATTACATTACCTGGTTTAAAATGACTTATTGTAATGTAGACGGCAACAAATATAACAGTTTGTCAACAAGTTATGGTGTGATAAACATGCATTTAAACATAGTTACACTAGCAGTAGTTAAACATTTCCAAAATTAGATGATGAAAAACAGTGGGTTGTGTTATATTAGCTCCTCTATCTATCATCTGTCTATCAGACGTTCATATTACCTCATTAATTTCCCCATTTGGAACCACAGGCCACATGTAGGTAAGTTTGTTCCACAGAGGATTGTCCACTTTCGAGTGCCTCCATTGGCCCGGTTTCGCTGTCCCTTCGTGCTTTATGGCCCATCTAAGAAGGAAGAAATATCAAGTTTTTAGGATCCTCAAAATTCTCCAAGATGTATCAAGACAAAATTGGTGCAAGCGTGGCAGAAAGGAAAACAATGTCACCTCCGCAATGTGTCCAGTTACTTTACCGCTACATTTGCTTTAGTTTGTAATTTGTGGAGTGTCAAAAGTAAGAGTTACTTAAAGAAGCAACCCATGCAAAAGATAATACTTACTACATTTTTTATTCAACTCTTAATGCCATTTTTAATGAGTTTTAATAAGTGAGCATCCTTTGCTTTCTATAGCAAAGGATGAGGCTCTAGCCCTCCTCCTGAGCAGTGCAAGATCTTTGCAACACTTTCCTGTTTGTGATAATTTGTTGCCAATGTTCCCAGCCGTTTGAGCTGCGAACTGTAACAATAGATAATGTTACCTTAGTAATGTAAGAATACATTGTAGCTACTGAGTTACATTGACTGAAGGAATGATTGAAACTGAAAGGCAGCCATTTAGTGAACAATAGGACGTAGGATCTTTGCTGATCAATCACAGGAGAATGAAACGATTGGCAGCTTAGGTCAATAAAGGTAATCAGAGGCTGCATATTTTAAAAACAAAATAAATATTTTTTTTTGAGAGTGCCTTGCAGACTGCCACTTTAATATCCATGTTCTTATGAATATATCACATTCTGTGGCTCTGTAGGTTATCTTTTCCTTGATTTCTTTGTGCCAAATAATGCCAGATCAGATATTGTACTGATCGCTTGATCAATCTGCACTTGGTATCAGGTACTTGATAAACTAGGGGAAATTACATTGAGCATTACCTCTCATTTTCAGCTATGTCCTGGCGTCTCTGCCAGCTTAATGGGTAAGCTACGTAAAGGTGCGACGACGAGTATTCTAAAACTTGCCTTGGAAATTCTGGGGCAATATCCAGGTAATGCTGCCAACGCGCCCTTAAAGAATTCATTCTAAAATCTGTGTCTGTCTCAGGTAATTGTGGTATATTGCCCTATATTCCTGAATACTACTGAACAAGCAAGCTTCTACCAGTAACATATAGTTAGCATCAAACTCATACCACTGATATTTGCACATTCTCTTCAGATGCCACTAGATGGAGACAACAATTCACACAATTGTATAACAAATTGTCCTAAAATGCTGCTTTTTTTTTTTTACTTTCTATGTTCCGAACGCCGTCAAATCTTTTTAGCGGGGTGATTGACGTATTGTATCTCTCGTGGTAGCTGCAACACAACTTTGTTTTAATGTATGTTTTTAACCAGAGTTACCCAACTGGGGGTTGATATGCCTGTTGCTGCTGTTGAATAACGTAATCAGGAGGGGAAATCAGGGACGTTGGGGCGGGGGAAGGGAGGCAGAGAGGGGGGATGGGGGAGGGGATCCATGTACATTAGAAAGATGGGGTGCAAAGAAGATTAGGGAACTAGTGAGACACAGGTATAAAAGATGCCACCGGTGAGGAAGGTGGGGTACTTCTATTGCTGTTGACTTGACAGGTCAGGTTTATAGGATATTTCTGCTTCAGCACAGATGGCTCAGTCTTCAACTAAGCCACTGATTGAGCATGTGTGCTGAAGCATGGATCTCCTTACAACCTAACCTGTTGGGGGGGTCTTGAGGAATGGAGTTGAGAACCAGTGATGTAGCTGGCACAGGAACACTTTTGGTAACCAGCTTGTCCCTTGCCTCTGTGTATGTGAGACAGTCCTGTCTTAAAGCTGCAGAGCAAGCAATAACATACATGTGTGTTTTTTTAAATAAATTAGTTCTGTACTAAGAGAAAATACTTGTAGCATTATTTTTTTAAACCACTCTGAATATTTTGAATGTATTATAATGTAACAAGCATTTTTTGTTTCTATAGCAACCATTTACAACGTCACATCCCCTTCTTCTGCAACAGGCTCTGGCACACCCCTTTTTGAGTCCTGCCCTCTCTCTAGCAGTGCACCAATTGTATCTAGTGACTGCCTGGTCACATGATCTTTCCCACAGAACTTTGCATCTTTGGTCCTCTTCTGCTGCACTGACAGCCATTTAGTGAACCCCCGAGCCGAATCTTCGCAGATCAGTCACAGGAGAACGGATCGATCGGCAACTTAGCTAATTATTTCTCCTCCATGTTTATTGCTCTCAGCAATTAAACACTCTAGAAGCAAATACTTTATTTGTTATGTCAACATATATAATCCTAACAATACCGATCACTTTATATATGCAAATTGGTCTCCATCTCAAATCATTTGTAGATTCCCCTGTTGAGATTTTGTTGATGCCTTTGAAAAGCATTACATGACTCACCCAAATAACAGAACCTGAAGTGGAAGTCGGGATAAAAGCTTGCGCTCATTGTGACTGCTCTGGTCCCATTATGGGAGTATACAATGACATATTGCATGACAACTTTGGATTAATTTCCTAGTCTGTCCAAGAAGTTATAAGACAATCAGCCTATCCAACAGGAGTACTTTTGAGTACTCGGTGATGAGTATTCCATGACATAAGTATTTCTGAGGGAAATTTCCTTGCTACTCTCTTGAAAACAAACATGTGACCCTGTATGACGAATATGATAGGGCAGTGTTTTTCAACCAGGGTTCCCCGATCATCCTTAAAGGGTTCCCTGCAATTGGTACCAAATACAGAAGAATTTAAAATGCATCAGATCTCAGACACTCTATTAGAGAGGGTTGGGGTTCGTTACAATGTATCTGATCTCAGGCACGCTATTAGAGAGGGTTGGGGTTCCTTACAATGCATCTAAGCTCAGACGCGCTATTAGAGAGGGTTGGGGTTCCTCAGAATTTCCCAGTATTATTTTAGGGTTCAAGTTGGGAAACCGCTGTGATAAGGTATAATTTCTCTAGATATCATTTCCCTTTAGAGTTTAGAGTATCTTGCACACACATAAACCTTTCCAGATCTGACTTGTTCATGTATTGCATTCTCCAATTCTGCAACAGGTCTGAGCCATAAAAGGCCCTCACCAAAGTTGTGTTTTTAATACACGTTAGATGATATGAGAGAGCCCACAGCTGCAGTTATTGGAGGGCTGCAATGTTGTTGTTTTATCTCCACGGAAGCTTTTCCCTGAGTGAAGTGTTCAGCCATATTTAAAGGGCTGCTTCACATTGCAGCGCGTTCATCTTCAGCACTCAACGCGGCTTTAAATTCAGACAACCGGCCCTGGATTCACCACAACAGATAATGAGAGTCGAGTGATTTAGTGCGGGCGACGCCAGCAGTGAAAAGGTTAGCCCAGAATAAAGCATACAGGCTCTTGTTATTCCTTTCCAGAGTTTAAAAAGCATTTCAACATTAATTGCAGCCCTTAAACCATAAAAAAAAGAAAAAGAAAAGAAAGATGTAATGACGTATTTTATTCCGCTGCCTTTTTGTTTAATTCCAAATACATTGGTAGACTTTTCTGGCGAAATACTAAAACAATTATCAATTAAAAAAACAAAAAAAAAAGGATAATGAATGTGTATTTTATTCACATTAGATCATGTATCTCCAGCGGATACCCACAGATTTGATGGTCTTCAGCTGCTGTGTATTTATTTTTCTCTTTTTTTCCATGTGATGTGCAGCCCCATCACTGCTGACATTTAAATGAGTGAGTATTCAACACAAATGTGATCATTTGTACAGCATCCAGTGTGGCACCATACTGAGATGATTGCTTCTGGGAGCCATTCGTGGCTTTTCGAATACGGGGGGGGAAACCCAGGCGAAATTTTTTATCAATTTACATTTTTTCCGTGATTAATTTTTATGCAAATAAGGGCCCGACAGTGCTCCCATCTCACCTGAATCATTCGGATCATCAAAGACAAATTGAGCATCACTTATTTAAAAAATAGGCTTTAAACTACTCTACAGCTGTGTTGGAAAATGCTAAGAGCAGGGCGTGCACTTTCTAATGTAACAGGAATACAGAAGAAAATGCCAATTCTGTTGCATTTATTCCTTAAAAGACATAAACATGAAGAATAACAATTCAGTGAAAACGATTATTGTTCGCTGTGTCCTGTAAACCAAATGCTCAGATGAATTATTCCTATTTCTAAAACGTAATGATACAGTGATAATATTAATCTGTTTATATATTTTCCCCAGGTATTTTTGATGCCATACAATTATGTACAGGGCTTACTTATACATGCTTCGGAGGTGGAAAGGCAATTTTGTTGTCATAGTTTTATAACTTTAAAAAACAATTTTAAGGAAAAATATCGGTTTAAGCCCTATGCAGTCTCTCCTCTGTGTTTTATTTAGCGATTAGCACATTGATACTGTAACAATATCATATTGCCATCTCTACCTGCTTCAGTGCCAGAGAAAAACAATATGAGGCCTACAGTATGTAATCGGAAATGGCTTTTTTTGGCAGAAATACGGCACGGAGAAACCGCGTTATTACCCCGTGTGTGCGCCTTTGCACTAACCTAAAACTTCTCAATCCGTGGCAGGAGCTTCAAAAATGATTTTTTTTTGTTTTGTTTGGCGCACAGATGTTAATGGTACAATATGTACCGGAAAAGAATGCATCTGCGCCCCCAAAAAAGGTGCGTCAACATCATTCGCCAAACGTAATCCCATAAAAGACCGTGTGAGCGCATAATTACAGTAAGTAGCTATGTATCAACCAGGAAACATATTTGATGCTTAATTATATACAGTAGGTTAATAAAAATGTATTGTTTTCACATTATTGCTATTTGAATTAATAGTACACTAAAAGTTGGTATTTCCTAATACTAGTAATAAATTAAAAAAAAATACATACCATTTTGTTTTCATTTAAATTGTATTAATCAGGTATTCAACATGAGGGATGCGTCAAAAATCATATGAAACAACAAAGTATGCGTCATATATATGTAGTCTTCATAAATGCGGCACATTTTATGAAGGTTTGTTGAAATGTAATTTGGACGCACAATAAAAATGTGTAATGAAATCTTAGCAGGCTACTGTGTGTTTTTGCTTGTTCGTCACGGTGGCCGGTGGGTCGGGCCCGTGCTGTGTCGCGTTCTCCTCCCAACCCCCCAGCAGACAGTCCATGCATGCACCCGGGGCTCAGCATGGGATAGGAGTCCGACCTCATAGAGACAATGCACAGCACCCAGCACAACCACCAGAGGCCTATGAGACCGGCCGAGCCCCAACCTCACAGTGCGGGTAAGAGCAGGAATCACGGGTGCGAGAGAGAGTGAGGGAGAGTCACAAATATGTAACACATAGATATATCTGTATTTTTGCCTACACAACAGAAGGTAGGTGTGTGTGTGTGTGTGTATATATATATAAATATATATAAATATAGATATAAATATATATATATATAAATATATATATATATATATATATATATATATAGTCATATGGTTTTGAAACAAAAGGTGGCACTGTGCTCATTTTAATGTCATTTCCCAGAATCCCTTGCTGCAGTAGAAGCACTGTATGCTGGGTGATAATGGTGAAAGGCAGGGTTGCAGACCTGTCTAAGGCCCATAATATAGTGTGTGCGCGTGCCTGTGCAAACGCGCGTGCACGTGACGCACACTGTTTGTGTGTATGTTGTGAGTGGGTGAGTGAGTGAGTGGGTGAGTGAGTGACTGACTGACTGAGTGACTGACTGGGTGAGTGCCTGACTGGGTGGGTGAGTGACTGGGTGGGTGAGTGAGTGACTGGGTGGGTGAGTGACTGGCTGGGTGAGTGAGTGACTGGGTGGGTGAGTGATTGACTGGGTGGGTGAGTGATTGACTGGGTGGGTGAGTGAGTGACTGGGTGAGTAAGTGACTGGGTGAGTGAGTGAGTGACTGGATGGGTGAGTGACTGGGTGGGTGAGTGACTGGGTGGGTGAGTGACTGGGTGGGTGAGTGACTGGGTGGGTGTGTGGGTGACTGGGTGGGTGTGTGGGTGACTGGGTGGGTGTGTGTGTGAGTGACTGGGTGGGTGGGTGTGTGTGTGGGTGACTGGGTGGATGTGTGGGTGACTGGGTGGGTGTGTGTGTGGGTGGTTGACTTTGACTGGGTGACAGTGGGTGGGTAACTGGGTGACAGTGCGTGGGTGGGAGACGGTGGGTGACTTACCTTGACCGGGTGGTGGTTCCTGCCGGCAGACAGTTCCCCTCCTGGCACTGATATCCCCGTGGCATCTGGCTGGGGCAGGAGGTGGGTTCGGGAAGTTGGCGGGGGGCAAGAGTGGCAGGCTGGGGCAGGAGGGCCGCGCCGCGCTTCCCCTTCGTTCCTCGTTGGGAGCGAGGGGGGAGGAGTCTGGAGTTTGCGGCTGGGGCATGAGGGCCGCGCCGTGCTTCCCCTCCGTCTGGGAGCTGGTGCAGGGCAGCGCATGTGATGGTGAGGCTGGGGATGTTTCTAAGCGTCCGGGTTTGGGTGAGACGGGGGGAGTTGTATTTGTGCGGATGGGGAGGTTGCGGAGCAGGGGAGGGGTAGATGTACGTATCAGGCGTGAATAGGGTGGTGCGGGCGTGAATAGGGTGGTGCGGGCGTGAATAGGGTGGTGCCGGCGGGAAGGCGGAATTTTTGTGTGCGGAGCGGCGAGAGGGTGATGGTTATGATGGGAACCGGGAGAGGGGGGGGGGGGTGTGGAAGGTGAGCTGCGGTCCGGCTGACGGGGGAGAGTGACGGGCACCGGGAGGGGGGGGGGGTGGTGGTGGTGTGTGTGTGTGTGTGTGGCGTTGGTCAGAGGCGCACGCGGTCACCGTGTGAGGAGAGTGTACGGGTGTCTCTTCTCCCTGCCTGGCTCCTCCCTGCCTGGCCCGCAGGCCAATGAGCTGTCCAGCAGACATACACACACAAACATTATTTGAGACTTATATATATATATTGTACTTGCGTATGTGATGTGTTTTTACCGCAGCATTTATTAGGATGTATTTTATTTATTTTACTTTAGAAATCATACAGAAAACATTTCTAAACACCACACACATACTGTACATACAGACACATACATACATACATACTGTGAGATAGTCCAAAGATGTTAGGCAGCTTTCTGCCCCATTTTAGAGCAGAAAGTGCAGGAATAGCTAAAAATGATCCGTTCCACAGCTTCCCATTAACTCAGGCAGCTGGATGGAAAATCCAGACCACAGATTACAATGGCTCTAGTTCTCCCTCACCTGCTCTTCTAATCACATGCACAGGTATTTAGAGCAGAGAGGTTTTGCATTTGACTCTCTCTCCTTGGAGCCTGGAGGCTGGGGGTATCGCTGCTCCCCTGCATCCAGTATCGAGGTTGACGGCCTCTCCACGTATCACAGTACCAGAGGATTTGCCTGGACACCCCAAACAGATAAGACAAACAAATGGTTACTGCTGTTGCTAAAAGACTGTGCTGTATCTTGTGTCCCTAAATGAGAGAGCATTGTTTTAAGCTGGGGAACCAGTTTAGTTGGCCAGCAGCTGTTAGAGAGACTGATTCTGATGTGTAGTTAGATCCCTGAAAGGGATAGGATTTGCTTATATGATTTTGGTTTTATTTCTTGAAATAACAGTGTGGGAAATATTGTAACACTGAAATGTGTGAACTGCTGAATGAAAGTATCTGAGTACCTCTAACCTACACATGTTAAAGCTGCAGTACCTTACTTGGATGAAAATAAAGCAGGCAGAAGCCTGAGTTAAGCAGCATAATACTTTGCATGATCCTGTTTGTTGTATAATTAACCCTAGAAGACTGTGTCGGGAAGAACCCAGACAGACGTCAGCACTACAAAAGAGGGGCGTTTGTCACATATGGTGGAGAATGCGGGCAGACACTAAAAAGTCTGTGGGTTTGCAAATAAATGCGGGGGTTTAAAATGGCCGCCCAGCGGAACTAAAGTACAGATGCTATGAGTGAAGTCTGTCCCGCTGTGTATATCAGTTGTGCTTCTAGCATACACAGAGAATGTGCGAAGTGTGGATGCAATAGCACCCTGAACCCAAACAGAAAACCAAAATGTTTTGCTGAAGAGAAAAAATTTTTTTGCATCTAGCAAGTGCTGTTTGTAAAGCTTATGCCTTTTGCTGAAGTGAGTGAATTTGCAGCTAGCAAGTGCTGTATGTAAGCTGCTGAAGTAAGTGAAATTGCAGCTAGCAAATTGTCCCTGCCGGGTTTCTAAAATGGCCGACGTGAAATGTTTGTTGTGTAATGTACGTAACCATACAAAACAGTGTCCCTTCAGGCCATACTATGATCACGACCCTGGAGGAGAGCCGTACCCACAGATGAATTTAGTATGCTGGGCCTGTCGTGAAGTAGGTCACATGGAAGATGTGTGCCCCAAAATTTTCAAAGACAAACAGCTGCAAAAGCAAGCAACGCCCTGTGAGTGCAAGCAAGATGTGGAAGCTGATAACAGTGAGTGTGTGCCCAGTACCACTGATATCTCTGGAGCTAATAAAGCAAAAAGAAAGAAAACTGTTCCTCAAGTCACAGGGGAAGTGACCGAGCCACTTGAACCTGCACTGTCAGGACATGCGTCAGAAAGGCGCCGAGATGAGCAACAGCCCATAGGGCCTGGCGCAATCGTCCCAGGAATGACGACACGCCTAGAGATGACAAAGGCTACTGCTACCATCATAGGCAGAGAGCCAAGCGAATCAAAGAAAACAAGAACTGACTGGAAACTATGCTATGAGATGTCCCAGAAAGATGTGCAAAACTTCATCACAGAGTTGGGGGTTTCTCGGCAAGAGGCTAGCGCGCTTAAAGCAGAGCTGGAAATCTCACGCCATGAGGTCTACGCTCGCAGCACAGAGCTGTGTACATTGAAGAAAACCTATGAGAATACCCTGAGTAATTTAGAGACTGTAAAAAGAGAGAATGTAAGTCTGACACAGAAAAATTCAGACTTGACTGACCAGATCAGTGAAGGTGATGAGAAGCTTCACCAAGCAGAAAAAGTGGAGAAGCAATTGATCCAGGAAAAGTTAGAAATGCAGGAAGCACTGCAGAATACAGAATCAGCGGCGATCCAGGCGACACAAACTGCAGAGCTCCAAAAAATGGAGGCGCTGATGCAAACCCAGAGCAAGCACCAGAAAGAGGTGAAGACCCTGAGGGAGGTCTGGCACGATCAGGTTGAAGAGCTGCAGAAGCAGATGGCTGAGCGCGAGATACAGTGTGCCAAGAGAGAGGAGGTGTCCGTCCGTCAGGTGGTTTGCCTGACACTGCGCTATAAAAGCGAGATGGCCGATATCTACAAGCAGCTGGACCACACGGCAAATGAGGGGGCCCGGCTGCAGCTGGAGCTGGACAAGACCCGGAAGGAGCACCTGCAGCTGCAGGTCAAGAATAGAGAAAATGAAACAGAGTTAAACCTCGCTCTGAAACAGATGACGGACATGGGAGAAGCGGCTAAAGTGGTTCAGTCGGGCTATCAATCCTACCTCCTAACCAAGCAAGCTGTACGTTCCTATACGTGTATCTTCAATGCTGTTGCAATATTACGATTTGCTATAAAGATGAAGTTGGAGAAAGAGATTCCAAGGCTAAAAGAGACACGGTCACAAAAGGAGACCAGGGAAAGTAAACTCAATGCCATCACTGATGACAAAGAGGAAGGAGAAAGAATTGACTTTGATTGTGCTGCTGTTATTCCAGAAACAGATAGGCACCCTCCTGAGAATATACTCCCTGATCTGGGATTCAAAAATCCAGATCCTCAATTTCATTTACGTTGTCCAGAAGATTATCAAACTAGTGTACACACCCAGGACAACACAGAAGATGTTTTAGCCAAGTGGGTGGCAGTTCATGAAAAAACAAACTTGTTGACAGATCCTGATGACATGGTTAATATGGACTACGTTTGTACAGAGGCAACTAGGTCTCCAAAACCCAAAGGCCTGGTAATGGCCACAAAAGGGAAATCAAAGATTGAAAAGAAAAAACAACGAAGGTTAACACGGCGCCTGAATAGTTCCATATCTCACCAATCTGGACCACACTGTGGAGCCAAGGAGAATCTGGTCCAAGGGTCTCATCAGAAGCTAAAGAAACAGTCCAGTCATTTGCAGGTTGCAGCGGGCTATGAAATAAAGTCAAAGGATGCAATAGACTGGAAGTCAAAAAAAAAAAAAAAAAAATGTTTGGGGGAACTGACCGATTTATTTTTTTATTACACGTGTGGACTATGTCACGGACTTAACTATGCAAATAAGCATTTTGTCAATATTACAATGTTATATTGGTTCTCTGTGTTGAAAATGTAGCTAAACTACAAATTAATATACAGGGTTGATGGCCCTTAAGATTACAAGGCTGTAGTATAAGAGAAAAAATATTGGTAGCTTACAATATGAAAAAAAAAAAAAATGCCCTTTTCGGTTGGTAAATTTATAATGAAGTTCATATTCGTGTCATGTAAATACTTAATGTTGTACTGAGCAGTTAGCTCAAGCATTTCAGGTAGGACGCTCACCCCAGTGAGGTCCATGGCCGCTCACCCCAGTAGGTGTGAGCTGGGGAGGGGGATATGTGAGATAGTCCAAAGATGTTAGGCAGCTTTCTGCCCCATTTTAGAGCAGAAAGTGCAGGAATAGCTAAAAATGATCCGTTCCACAGCTTCCCATTAACTCAGGCAGCTGGATGGAAAATCCAGACCACAGATTACAATGGCTCTAGTTCTCCCTCACCTGCTCTTCTAATCACATGCACAGGTATTTAGAGCAGAGAGGTTTTGCATTTGACTCTCTCTCCTTGGAGCCTGGAGGCTGGGGGTATCGCTGCTCCCCTGCATCCAGTATCGAGGTTGACGGCCTCTCCACGTATCACAGTACCAGAGGATTTGCCTGGACACCCCAAACAGATAAGACAAACAAATGGTTACTGCTGTTGCTAAAAGACTGTGCTGTATCTTGTGTCCCTAAATGAGAGAGCATTGTTTTAAGCTGGGGAACCAGTTTAGTTGGCCAGCAGCTGTTAGAGAGACTGATTCTGATGTGTAGTTAGATCCTTGAAAGGGATAGGATTTGCTTATATGATTTTGGTTTTATTTCTTGAAATAACAGTGTGGGAAATATTGTAACACTGAAATGTGTGAACTGCTGAATGAAAGTATCTGAGTACCTCTAACCTACACATGTTAAAGCTGCAGTACCTTACTTGGATGAAAATAAAGCAGGCAGAAGCCTGAGTTAAGCAGCATAATACTTTGCATGATCCTGTTTGTTGTATAATTAACCCTAGAAGACTGTGTCGGGAAGAACCCAGACAGACGTCAGCACTACAAAAGAGGGGCGTTTGTCACAATACATACACACACTTACATACACACACATACATACACACACACATTAACAGCGGCCGGGCGCGAGCGGCCCTATTATAGAAAGGCTGACTAACCACAGCCAACTACAACTGCCGCGCGCACAGCGCAGCAAGTGCGCTCTCTCTACAACAGCCCTAAGACATGAAAATGAGCACACAGTAATATTTCCATTTGCTATATGCTTTACTGTGGAGGGTTTCTGTAACTTTTTTTTTTACCCACCATAACTTAACTAAGTGTGTGTGTGTGTGTGTGCGCACCTGCGCACCTGCGCGCCTGCGTATACCAGTATATATATATATTTTTTTTCTGCACATTTAATGTACTGTTTCTTTTTTTCCCCCAATTTTTTTTTAAATTAAATCAATGGTGTGTTTTAGAATCGAGGAAATACGGTAATTAGTTTTAGAAATAACTTTTTCACGCGTCCCCCTTTCTGGACCATCAATAACACACAGAAAATCACCTGACTACTTCCCTGCCAAAAGTGACCCGCCGCATATTGCAACTGGAAGGAATCTGGCCGAACTAAAAGTCCCAGCATTGTGTTTCTTGGGCTGCTCGGTCTGTCCGCGAGAGGGTTAAGCAGATTCCGAACACTTATGCCCGCACGTGGCTATTGTGTACAGCACAGAATCTGAGCTGCGCTCTGCACACAAGACTGCAGCTAATTACATGAAGAGACAGATCCCGCGTAGCCTGCAGGCTTTCTCTAGCAACGCAGTGAGTATGGGCTTTAAGTCAACAGGCAGGTAGTGAGGGAACCCAAATGTTATTTGACAAGGCAGCAGATCCCATCACCTAAGGTTAGAAAGCAGACAAGCCACACTGTGCATGGAAGTAAAGACAGAGAGATTTCAAGCAGATTGTATCTGACAGAAATCATATCACGGCCGCACTTCCTGACGAGGTCGGCATCATCGAAAACTACACACTCTATGTTTCCCATCTACCCCTTTAACATATTTCAAAGGTACATTGGAGGTGACAGCTCGGTACACAATGGTTAGCGACTTTTAGAAGCATGTTTTCCCTTTGGAGATATTAAAGTAACAGTTACTGTACAGCAGGTCGCAGTGTTGGTTGACTTCACCCTAATATAGGGGTGGCCAACTCCAGTCCTTAAGGGCCACCAACAGGTCAGGTGTTAACGATATCCTTGCTTCAGCACAGGTGGCTCATAAAAAAATAGAATGAACTAGCACTCACCCTGCCTAATATAAGATGGAGATGGGGCTGCTATGATGCTGCATGTATACGGCAAGATGCATACTGTATTTCTGACTGCACACCCTACGCCTTTTGACCAAGGTAGATGTTATACAACCAGGGTGATTTCCGACTAATTAACAACATGACACCAAGTGACGCGTATTGCACCTTTTCCTGCGTTAACGCGCATTGACCTGAATGAGCGTTAACTCCACAACATAACCTGTGCCAACATTTAATGCCCGTGACCCTAAGACAGGGGCGGGCAACTTCAGTCCTCAAGGGCCACCAACAGGTCATGATATCCCTGCTTCAGCACAGGTGGCTCTATCAGAATGACTGAGCCACCTGTGCTGAAGCAGGGATATCCGGAAAACCTGAGCTGCTGGTGGCCCTTGTGGGCTGGGAGTTGCCCGCCCCTGTCCTAAGAGATAATGGGGCTGATGTACTAAGATCATATTTACATTTTTATTGCGTGTCCTCATTTTAGTACGAAATTTCCTAAAACGCGCATTGTGTGTGTAAGGTCGGGATGTGTTACATCGGGCCTGCACAATATACGGCACGCGGGCCGCATGCAGCCCGCCCGGACTCACAGTTGTGAGTCGTGAGGGGGGAGGTAAGAGTCGTGAGGGGGGAGGTAAGAGTTGTGAAGGGGGGAGGTAAGAGTTGTGAGGGGGGAGGTAAGAGTTGTGAGGGGGGAGGTAAGAGTTGTGAGGGGGGAGGTAAGAGTTGTGAGGGGGGAGGAAAGAGTTGTGAGGGGGGAGGTAAGAGTTGTGAGGGGGGAGGTAAGAGATGTGAGGGGGGAGGTAAGAGTTGTGAGGGGGGAGGTAAGAGTTGTGAGGGGGGAGGTAAGAGTTGTGAGGGGGGAGGTAAGAGTTGTGAGGGGGGAGGTAAGAGTTGTGAGGGGGGAGGTAAGAGTTGTGAGGGGGGAGGTAAGAGATGTGAGGGGGGAGGTAAGAGTCGTGAGGGGGGAGGTAAGAGTCGTGAGGGGGGAGGTAAGAGTCGTGAGGGGGGAGGTAAGAATTGTGAGGGGGGAGGTAAGAGTCGTGAGGGGGAGGTAAGAGTCGTGAGGGGGGAGGTAAGAGTCGTGAGGGGGGAGGTAAGAGTCGTGAGGGGGGAGGTAAGAGTCGTGAGGGGGGAGGTAAGAGTCGTGAGGGGGGAGGTAAGAGTCGTGAGGGGGGAGGTAAGAGTCGTGAGGGGGGAGGTAAGAGTCGTGAGGGGGGAGGTAAGAGTCGTGAGGGGGGAGGTAAGAGTCGTGAGGGGGGAGGTAAGAGTCGTGAGGGGGGAGGTAAGAGTCGTGAGGGGGGAGGTAAGAGTCGTGAGGGGGGAGGTAAGAGTCGTGAGGGGGGAGGTAAGAGTCGTGAGGGGGGAGGTAAGAGTCGTGAGGGGGGAGGTAAGAGTCGTTAGGGGGGTAAAAGTCATGTGAGGGGGGGGGAGGATAATTTTAATGAAAGTGCGGCCCGAATCTGCTTTCCTTGGAGCAGTTTGGCCCGTTTCACTTTATAAGTTGTGCAGGCCTGACTTACATAGTTACATAGTAGTATGTTGATACATACAGCGCATAGTTTGCTGTTTGAAACGCATTGTTTGTGACCCTCGTGCTGAATACCTGATATAAACAATTGAAATAAACTGAATTCTGTGTATTTTGAATTTATAACTAAACTGAATATGCTACTAGGGGCGTTGGAGGTATAGGAAAAAGCACAGGCTGCTTTAACTCCTTCAGTTCTGGACAGTTACGGTTTCCAGTGGGGAGAGGAGGGGGGAGGGGGGGGAGAGGGGGGAGGGAGGGAGGGTTGGGGGGGAGGGGAGGGTTGGGGGGGCTGTGATTAACAATACTGGGCAACATTTCCCACCAACCTTGTATAGTACTGCACAAAATCATGCAATATAAATATATATACGGAAATATCAGTGTATATATTTTATAAGCAACACAATATTTGTATATATTTGTCCACTTGCGGTGTGCTTGACTTGTAAATATAATCTTCATTTATTAATAAAGATGAAACATATAGACAGAGATGTAATATGTAAATCTATCTAATAAATACTTATGACATAAAATGATACTATAGATGACCCCGGCAGATTTTTAAAAATGTACATTTAAAGCTGCAGACCAAGCAATATCCTACGTTTTTTTTAATAAATCAGTTCTGTACTATGAGAAAATACGTGTAGCATTTTTTTAAAAACAACTCTGAATTACATTTTTAATGGATTATAATGTAACCAGAATTTTTTGTTTCTATAGCAACCATTGACAAAGTCACATCCCCTTCCTCTTCTGAAACAGGCTCTGGCACACCCCTTTTTGAGCCCCGCCCTCTCTCTAGCAGTGGACCAATTCCATCTAGTGACTGTCTGGTCACATGATCTTCCCCACAGAACTTTGCGTCTTGGGTCCTCTTCTGTTGCACTGACAGCCATTTAGTGAACCCCCAAGCCGAATCTTCGCCGATCGATCGAATGAATCGATCGGCAAGTTAGCGACTTATTGTGTGAATTTTATTAATGCACATATTAAAGGGGGGAGGGAATTAAATAACATTTTAAAAAAACAGCAGCTTGGATAGTAAAGTCCCTAAATATCCTGTGCTCTGACATCATTCAAAACTCCACAGAAATGTTGGGACAAAACCAAGAGACAGGGTCAAGCGCACATCAGATTCCTTTCCAAGTTATACCAACAGACAGCAGGGTTGCAGGATATATACCAATGTTGTTTTATAGAAAACATTACATATTTAAACTGCCCGTAATCACATAATCTTAAAGCAGGTGCGTAAGTAGCATATTCAGTAATGCTTTTCAAACCAGTTATTCAAATAACCGCGCATAGTATATACTGGCATTGATTTCCGCTTCGGTATGCATTCGTTCTGTTTTATTACAGGGCTTTCTAAAGTGTTACTGCTCAATTTGTAACAAACATTAACAAGTGATCGCAGTGCTATTTCTGTCCATGTACAGATCTGTATATTTAATTGCGAATATCACCTAACGTGATGTGACTTTCTCTAACGGGAAAAGGTCAGAAGAAATGACTGCAGAGAGACGGCACGATTGACGGACATGAAGAGGTCAAGTGCTTCTTGACCCTCTTTTAAATTAAACGAAGTGAGAAATCAGGGGTCTGAGTGTGTGTGTGCGTATTCCCGATGCACGCCATATATTTACTGTACACATCTCGCTGGGTGCGACTTTGGAGTTTGCTGGTCATTTGAAACCATTAAAAAAAAAAAAAGATGACAAAACAAACGTTTCAGCTGAATCCCACAGTCAACACATACGTTTGCTTTGTTGTGAGTGTGTCTTTGTTGTGTACAGTATATAAATGATTGTTGGTTGGTAATGTGTCACAATGTTACATATAATATTTGCATAAGTGCTTGGCACACCCTAGCTCCAAGAAACTTCCTATTCTGCTGGCATGACAAACTACTTGCAGATGGCAGAAAATAGCTTAACTATGATTCACTTGGAGCTAATCTGAGATTTTGCTCAATCACGCTGTGTTGAAAATTGGTGTCAAACTGTAAAATGGCATGGTTTGTTAAAAGCATTTAGATTTTAATTCCAGACCCCTAAAATTCACCTGAATGCAAATCGCTCTGATCCATAACTGAACTCCAACCTACTGCTAAATAGTTTCCTCAACCCGATGGCAATTATATTTAAATTGTTAAACAAACAGTTCCTGCAATGGGACGTAAGCATGAAACAGACGACTTTACAATTGTTTTCTTATTCTAAAGTATTGGATCACTATTGGCGCTGCACCGTTTTCATGCTACATCGTGATAGTCAAGAAACCAGAGATGAAGTTGATCAACTTGGTACCTCAGATTATGTATGTGATATATTGAATCAATAGATTGATATCTTAGATATAATAATTAATGGGTGCAATGTGTGATTAAAGTAACATGGCAAAAATGATGGAGGGCTAAGAGAAGTCATCCAGAAGTGAATCACTTATATGCACACCACTATGCTAAAGTATAACTTTTAATAGACCCTAATTAAAACATATAAATTCAAAGTAGATGAGGTTGAAAAATAGACATACATCCATCAAGTTCAACCTATGCTAAATTTAGACAACAGATACTTTATCCTATATCTATACTTACTTATTGATCCAGAGGAAGGCAAACCAAAAACCCCAGTGCCATATCTAATGATATCTCATACGGGGAAAAAATAATTCCTTCCTGACTTCAAATATTGGCAATCAGACTACTCCCTGGATCAACATCCTTCCCATGTTTACTTATTTGGTATATACCTTTCCTTTTTTAAAAAGATGTCCAACCTTTTTTTGAACAAATCTATTGTATCTGCCATCACAGTCTCCATGGGTAATGAATTCCACATTGTAACTGCCCTTACTGTAAAGAACCCTTTCCTTTATTGCTGGTGAAATCTCCTTTCCTCTAACTTTAAGGGATGCCCCCGAGTTCTTTGTACTGCCCTTGGGATGAATAGTTCTTTTGAAAGCTCCCTGTATTGTCCCTGAATATATTTGTATATAGTTATCATATCCCCTATTAGACGCCTCTTTTCTAATGTAAATAACACTAATTTAGCTAGCCTCTCCTCATAAGTTAGATTGTCCATCCCCTTTATTAATTTGCTGGCTCTTCACTGCACTCTCTCTAGTTCCATAATGTCTTTTCTAAGTAGTGGTGCCCCAAATCGTACTCCATATTCAAGGTGTGATCTTACTAATGCTTTGTAAAGGGGCATAATTATGTTTACTTCTCTTTCATCCATTGCCCGTTTAATATAAGATAAGATCTTGTATGCCTTTGCAGCTACTGCATGACTTTGGGCACTATTGCTAAGCCTGCTGTCTACAAGCACTCCTAAATCCTTCTCCATCAAGGATTCCCCCAATGTATCCTCATTTAATTTGTAAGTCGCCTGTTTATTCTTGCATCCCAAATGCATAACCTTACATTTATCTGTATTAAACCTCATCTGCCATTTACCTGCCCACGTTTTCAGTCTCTCCAAGTCCTTCTGGAGAGAAATTACATCCTGCTCTGATTTTACTACCTTACTCAATTTAGTACCATCAGCAAAGATAGAGACTTTGCTCTCGATGCCAACCTCAAGGTCATTAATAAACACATTAAAAAGCAGGGGTCCCAGTACTGATCCCTGAGGTACTCCACTCACGACCTTAGCCGAACCTGAAAAAGTTCCATTTAGGACAACCCTCTGTTATCTATCCTTCAACTAGTTTTCAATCCAGGTGCATATATTTTTACTGAGTCCAATTTGCTTAATGAACATAAATCATAAGGTTAAAAGTTCAGTACATGGATCTTCGGCTGCAAGGAATCACCACTGAGAAAGCAACTGGAGCCATGGAATCCGCAGCTTAAGGGGATCCGGTAACCCCTTCAGGGTTCTGAGCACAATAATCACCCCTGTTACAGGATCCCTTTAAGCTGCAGACCTCACGGCTCCAGTTGCTTTCGCAGTGGCGGTTCTGAAGTTCCATTATTCTACTGCTAGCAGCCTCTCCATGCGGCTAACTTAGCACCCCTCCTTTTTGATCCCCAGAGTTAAGTGCATATCTACTCTCAACGTTAAAGTATTGTCACCTATTTTTATGGCAACTCTAGCCATCTCTCATCCCTGCATCGCTCCAGCACTCCCATCAGTCAGTGTCTATGTGACTAGAGACACGTGTATTTAAAAGGCTATTAAGCCGATATTCACACACAGTGTCCCACTGATTTTCTCCAATGGGGAGGATATCCTCTATGTACTCAACTTTTAACTTAATGATTTAATTAGGGTCTATTAAAAGTTAGATTTTAGCATAGTGGTGTGCATATGTGATTTACTTCTGGGTGACTTCTCTTACCCCTCCAGCATTTTTGCTACAGCCTGATAGGACATAAAATTAGACCAGAAAACTCAAGTAATAGAGATCTTATCAATCCCCATTGTACTGCACGTCCCAATTATTTCATCCCTTCCTGTACTGCACCCTGGAACATAGAAGGGAAAGGTATACAGGAATATACCAAATAAGTAACCATGGGGAGGGGGTTGATCCAGGGAGTAATCTGATTGTCATGGCACTGTGTCACCATGGTGACATCGCTTCACCATGCCGACGCAGCGGCACATGACGCTGGCACGTTGATAAGGAGGGCTGCTCTCCTACATTGGCCCTATTCTCCCCCCACACACAATTCGTTTCATTGCTGTGGGGAAGAGCGCGGGGTGTCTGTGACCGTAATACCTATTCTTGGGGGGTGTAAATGGCCCCCCGGTCGCACTGCTGCAGTATAAGGCCTCGGTCCCGCTGCGCTAGGTGGCGCGGGAGGCCACACGCGAGTTCCCCACCAGCAGGGGAATCTTGCGGAGCCGGTCCCGGTCCCGGTCCCCCCTGGCTGCACAGCTGACTACACGCTGTGGCGCGTCAGCCGCTATGGGATACAAGAGAATTGTAATCCCTAGCGTTGACGCGTCACGTGGTGTGGCTGTGAGCCAATGGGGAGGGGAGGCTTCAGGAGGAGGAGAGACTTCGGGGAGCGGGGAGGAGTGTGGAGTGAAAGCAGCGTGAGTGCCTGTGTGCCTGTCTGTGTGTGTGTCTGAGTGCGTGCGTGCCTGTCTGTGTTTGTGTATGTGTGTGTCTGAGTGCGTGAGTGCCTGCCTCTGTGTGTGTGTGTGTGTGTGTCTGCGTGTGTGTATGAGTGCCAGCCCGAGCCCGTGGAGGGAGGGGGGGGGAGAGTAGCGGGTCCCTCCGCTCAAGCCACGCCCCCCCTCCCGCTCAAACCTCCCACTCCCACCCACCTCCCGCTCCGGCTCTTGCTCCCTACAGACCGCATATCGCGGTCTGTGTCTGTCAGCGCCCCGCCAGTCTGCAGCGCGGGAGCGCTGACTCTGGGAGCGGGGCCTTAGCCTTATACTCAAAAGTATGTCCTACGTTTCTTTCAGTAACTTTCCTAGTTGTTTCAATGTCAGACTAGAAATAAATACAGATGTAGCAGGTTTTAGTGTCCCCTCGGGTGTGTTATGATGGGAAATCTTTTGATATTCAGCACTAACATTGCCACTGAATCCTGCGGAAACTCGGTTTCATATATATATAAATAAAACCAAACCCTAAACGCAAAAATAATTCAGAAGTTTCAGATAACACAAAGAAGTACGGAGAGATGCATGCTGGGTATTACCCAAAGAGACAGGGAAAAGAATGAATGGCTTTGAACAGGGCCGCAGACAGCTTTGCCTGGGCCCAGCACTAACATTTCCACTAGGGCCCCCCACGTGTCGGCAGCCTTGCGAGAAACCCTCTCCCCCCTGTTTTCTCTTACACTCCCCCCCTTCTCACACACACCTCCTCACTCCCACCCCCGTCACCTTCTCCTCCAATATTATTTATGTATTTATTTATTTATAACATGTGTTACCAGGAAGTAATATATTGAGAGTTACCTCTCATTTTCAAGTATGTCCTGGGCATACAGTTAAGACAAATAATACATGGTTACAAATACAGTTACATAAATGAACAGGGTATACATTATATACAAGACATTGCATGCACAGTTAGATAAATCACAGTAATAACAGTTAGTTATTATAGAATAATAAATAATATATATATATATATATATATATATATATATATATATATATATATATATATATATATATATATACATACATATACCATATCACATTTTAAGTTATGGTGGGTGAAAAAGGCAACAAAAAACATCCACCATTAGCATATAGCCAATAAAGAATATCACTTGTGAGCACATTCACAAGTCTGTCTAAGAGATGTGAATGTGCTCACAAGTGATATTCTTTATTGGCTATATGCTAATGGTGGATGTTTTTTGTTGCCTTTTTCACCCACCATAACTTAAAATGTATGGTAAACCTACCCAGCCTAGAAATATTTCAAAGCAAGTATAAACCAGCCTCACACTGATGATACCCATCAAGGTTGAAACATGTCTGTGAGTGGTTTGTACTTGCTTTGCTTGTCCTATGCTGTGCTTAAAAGCTGTGTGAACGGCGATGCATCAGCTTAAATGGGCTCCATGTATGGATATTCCAGGCAAAAGGTGCCACATTGTGTGCTCATTTGCATGTCATTTCCCAGAATCCCTTGCTGCAGTGGAAGCACTGTATGCTAGGTGATAATGGCAAAAAGCAGGGTTGTAGACCTGTCTAGGACATGTGAATGTGCTCACAATTAATATTTTTATATGATCTATACACACATATATACATACATACAAGGCTCGACAAATGCACTCACCCGCACGCCACGGGCGAGTGCATTTTGGGCACTGTCAAGTGCTTACCTGCGGCGGGGTTCGGCGGCGTGGTGCGGCGATCTCCTGTAAATTGTAATGTTTCCCCTGCAGTTCCTGAAAAAATGCCCATGCGGCACCAAAATGATGCAGCGTTGCAGGTGGCGGTGTTTACACAGCGCTGCACCGCGATCTGCGGTCTGGGAGAAGATGCAGGAGATTGCACCGGGGGGCGTGGCTGGGGTTTTTCAGGGGCGTGGCCATGACCTCACGCGGCAGTTTCGCCCTCATTGGCTGATCCACCGGCGGGGGCTTGGCCAACCCTCCGTCGCAAATTGTAAATACAATTTGAATGTCTTTGGAAAATCTTGTCGTACTGCACGGCTGCACATTCCACGCGAAGGTAAATACTGGGCCAAGCCCAATTGAGGGGCGGTGCTTGTTCGCGAGGCGCACACCGAGGCATGCGCTGTATAAGGCACTGGGGATGCAGCCTAAGGGAGGGACAGATGGGTGGTGCCAAGGGAGGGGGAGGGACCTTTAGTCCTGCAGGTGAGGAGGGAGGGACAACTGGGGGCGATCCCAGAAAAGGGTAGGGCCCGTCTTTCCTTCACACAGAGAGAGCTGTAGGGATGCCGGCAGGGAGGCTGGGCCCGGGACAGCAGTCCCGGCTGTCCCCCCCCCCCCTGTCGGCGGCCATGGCTTTAAAACTAAACAAAAATCTGTGACATCATAACAAGGGGGAAGAAATGAAAAATGGTGGTGGGCCGGACATATCACAAGATGAAATGACCATCGTTGGACAAAGATGGTACTCGACTGGATGCCAAGAGAGATTAAAAGACCAGGACATCGTCCAAAAGTAAGACGTGAGGATGAAATCAGAAAATATGTTGGCGCAACGTGGAGAAGAGAGGCTTGCAACCGCGCAATACGTGGAAAATCATTAGGTAGGCCTTCACCCAGCAGTGAATGAACAAGGGCTGAAGATACACACACACACACACACACACAGGTGAGAAGAGGGGGAGGGGAATAATGGCATGCACTGTATCTGAATGTAGTATACAGTCTAAAACCCGGAATGCAGCATGTTGGTGATGTTCAAAGTTCTGAATTGATGGAAGTTTCTATTTTTATGGTATGAGTAAATATGGTACTTTGCTTTCACTTTGCTGCATCGTGTGTGCACAATTAAACATAATTGCTTGCATGCTGCGATAGAGATGTTGCTCTAGCTCAGGGGTCGACAACTCCAGTCCTCAAGAGCTACCAACAGGTCAGGTTTCCAGCATATCCCTGCTTCAGCACAGGTGGGGCAGTCTTCGAGTGAGCCACCCATGCTGAAGCAGGGATCCTGAAAACCTGACCTGTTGGTGGCCCTTGAGGACTGCAGTTGCCCACCCCTGCTCTAACTTTTGCAGTAAGTGGCGTTTCGCAGTATGTTGTTACTTTTCACTAATGAAGCATTAATTATGCTTTGCATACCATTTGCCATAGGAATAGACTTCTGGCCTCTGAACGAGTAAAAGCGTTAATTGATGCACGAGCCCTAGGAACGTCTGTATGAAATGCGGTGATATTGTATTTCCTTACTCTTCCTGAATAACACTAGGAAAGCCTACACACAGTATATGGTAACCTTCAGCACACAGGGTTTCAGAACTCGCCTACACACAGTATATGGTAACCTTCAGCATACAGGGTTTCAGAACTCGCCTACACACAGTATATGGTAACCTTCAGCATACAGGGTTTCAGAACTCGCCTACACACAGTATATGGTAGCCTTCAGCATACAGGGTTTCAGAACTCGCCTACACACAGTATATGGTAACCTTCAGCACACAGGGTTTCAGAACTCGTCTACACACAGTATATGGTAAACTTCAGCACACAGGGTTTCAGAACTCGTCTACACACAGTATATGGTAACCTTCAGCACACAGGGTTTCAGAACTCGCCTACACACAGTATATGGTAACCTTCAGCATACAGGGTTTCAGAACTCGCCTACACACAGTATATGGTAAACTTCAGCATACAGGGTTTCAGAACTCGCCTACACATAGTATATGGTAAACTTCAGCACACAGGGTTTCAGAGCTCGCCTACACACAGTATATGGTAACCTTCAGCATATAGGATTTCAGAACTCGCCTATACATACAGTATATTGTAACCTTCAGCATACAGAGTTTCAGAACTCGCTTATGGATACAGTATATTGTAACCTTAAACTCAACATGGCTAAAACAGAGCTCCTCATATTTCCTCCCAAACCTGGCCCTACTACCTCCTTCCACATTACTGTTGGAACTACGATCATACACCCAGTAGCCCAAGCACGCTGCCTAGGGGTCACACTCGACTCCTCTCTCACATTCGTCCCTCACATTCAAAACATTTCTAAAACTTGTCGCTTTTTCCTCCGCAATATAACAAAGATACGCCCTTTCCTCTGTTGCTCGACTGCTAAAACTCTGACTCAGGCCCTCATTCTCTCCCGTCTTGATTACTGTAACCTCCTGCTGTCCGGCCTTCCTGCCTCTCACCTGTCTCCCCTACAAGCTATCCTAAATGCTGCTGCCAGAATCACTCTACTCTTTCCTAGATCTGTCTCAGCATCTCCCCTCCTGAAATCCCTCTCCTGGCTTCCAATCAAATCTCGCATCTCACACTCCATGCTTCTCCCCACTTTTAAAGCTTTACACTCTTCTGCCCCTCCTTACATCTCAGCCCTAATTTCTCGCTATGCACCATCCCGACTCATGCGTTCTGCTCAAGGATGTCTTCTTTCTACCCCCTTTTTATCTAAAGCCCTCTCCCGCCTTAAACCTTTTTCACTGACTGCCCCACACCTCTGGAATGCCCTTCCCCTCAGTACCCGACTAGCACCCTCTCTATCCACCTTAAAGACCCACCTTAAGACACACTTGCTTAAAGAAGCATACAAATAGCACTGTGAACATTCTGAACACATGATACATAAAGCTTGGCCCCCTGCAGACGCACTTACCAGAACTCCTTACTACTGTCTCTGTACGTTCTCCCTACCTACCAATTAGATTGTAAGCTCCTCGGGGCAGGGACTCCTCTTCCTTAATGTTATGTTTATGTCTAAAGCACTTATTCCCATGATCTGTTATTTATACTATCTGTTATTTATTCGATTACCACATGTATTACTGCTGTGAAGCGCTATGTACATGAATTGCCCTATATAAATAAAGACATACAATACAATACAACCTTCAGCATACAGGGTTTTAGAACTCGCCTATAGATACAGTATATTGTATCCTTCAGCATACAGGGTTTCAGAACTCGCCTATAGATACAGTATATTGTAACCTTCAGCATTCAGGGGTTCAGAACTCGCCTATGGATACAGTATATTGTATGTATCCTTCAGCATTCAGGGTTTTAGAACTCGCCTATAGATACAGTATATTGTAACCTTCAGCATACAGGGTTTCAGAACTCGCCTATGGATACAGTATATTGTATGTATCCTTCAGCATTCAGGGTTTTAGAACTCGCCTATAGATACAGTATATTGTATCCTTCAGCATTCAGGGTTTTAGAACTCGCCTATAGATACAGTATATTGTATCCTTCAGCATACAGGGTTTCAGAACTCGCTTATGGATACAGTATATTGTATCCTTCAGCATTCAGGGTTTTAGAACTCGCCTATAGATACAGTATATTGTATCCTTCAGCATACAGGGTTTCAGAACTCGCTTATGGATACAGTATATTGTATCCTTCAGCATACAGGGTTTCAGAACTCGCTTATGGATACAGTATATTGTAACCTTCAGCATTCAGGGTTTCAGAACTCGCCTATAGATACAGTATATTGTAACCTTCAGCATACAGGGTTTCAGAACTCGCCTCTAGATAGAAAGCGGAAAAGAAAGCAAAAAAGTCCCAGGACACTTCAAATGTGTTTTCACTATTAGAAAGGGTTCATGTTACAGCAAGGATGAGATAATAGGACAATGTAATAATTTCCATAACACAGAGCGGAAAAAGTGGTGAAAACACGATTAATATATCCTCCAAGGTCTGTAGCAACTTAAAATAAATGTTTCCAACTCCAGTTCTTCTGTATAAAAATAAAAAAAAATATATTATTATTATTTTTTTAAGCCAACCTCAGTCACACGCGGAAACCTCCAAGTTGTGTACTTGGATTGCTTTGGCTGTCGGTGTTGACCTGCTTATCTTTCAGAGGATTTCTTGTGGGCTATTTACATTTTCACTCAGTGAAAATCAATTACCTTCTTGCAATAAAGCCTCATTTTCTACCTTAGAGTATAATAGACACACCATTAGGATGGTGACATTACCCAAAAAAGGCCACCACACAGTTGGTAGACATAAATTAAGGGCCCTTTCACATATGCATTAGAAATACTGCTGTGCCTGAAATATGCATAATATCTCTATCTATTAGAGCTATTAGTCTGTGGTGGGGATGATTTTGAAGGAATGGAGGGGGAATGGTAAATTGTGATCTACAGTACTACTTTGACAAAATGATGTATTTCCTTTTTATTCTCAGTATGTGCCACTGATGCAATAAGCAGAGCCCCCCAGCTGAGCTGCATTTGGAAATGCCAGTGAGCATGGCACACCCGCTTCACTTCTCATTGCCGGAGCACGGAACTGTTGGGAATAGAGTGCATGTGTGCCGGCTAAACCCACCCCTCTTTTCTTCACCCTGACCTCCGCCGTTCTGCGGATGTACGCCTGGGAGAACACGCCACTCGAGTGGAAAAACCGTTCCGGCAGATCAATTCATAGGATTTAGGGACATTTAACGTCCATCAGGCACACATCATCTTATTGATATTTTGAGTGTAACTTATTATCAGACATTACTGGGACCGTCGTCAAGGATTGTACACTTACTAGATAAAACCAGTAATCCCAAAAATAAAAGAAACCTCTCTCCCTGGAACTGCTAATGACATACCATTTATCTAAAACTTCTTATGGGGTTTTTCAATCCACCTAAAAAGTTTTTGTTTTAAGAAAACACAGGGCAAGTAATGTACCCCATAGCAACACACATTCATTTCAATTTTCTTTGGTGATCCTATAACAGGCAAGAAAGTCACTGTTCCCTTAGAGCAGGGGTGGGCAACTCGTCCTCAAGGACCACCAACAGGCCAGGTTTTCAGGATATCTCGTCTTCAGCACAGGTGGCTAATCAGGGGCTCAGTCAAAGACTGCACTACCTGTACTGAAGCAGGGATATCATGAAAACCTGACTTGCTGGTAGCCCTTGAGGACTGGAATTGCCCATCCCTGCTTTAGAGGGAATTACAGCTATTTTATTTGATACTTATTGTTCCAGAAAATCACAATAAAACATCCCATATGACATGAATCTTATCAAATAGCGATCTTAATGTCAAGGAATATGTTTGAAAAATCATGTACAAATCAAATATAAATTCAGCTATTTTTTGGCACTCACAAAAAATAAATAAAAAGAATGTCAGCTTAAAAATGTAAAGAGAGACCCATTATATAAAAGAAAGGCTAATACTACGTTAAAAAGCCTTGTTAGGTTACCAAGCTTGTTTTACTGAGAAATGATGAAGTATAAGTTGCACTATTGACGGTAGCCACAATATTCTAATAAGTGTATTTAATCTATCGAGCGGTTTCTATTTTAGATACAATTTATGATCATGCATTGAAAATGAAATACTGTAATAAAGGCTGGACAAAGTGTTACTGACAACGCGCACACATGGGTATAACATGAAAAGTAACTTCATCACATCCATCATTGTACAAAGGAAATGAGGAGCTTCTGCAAGTGACTGCAATTTAATTGTGCACGATAATAAACAATCCTGTAGCCTGTCGCTCTTAAGATAAAATGTTGTAAGGAGCTCAGAATAGGAATATTTAACTTGGCTGCAGATTTGCATTACTTTGGTTATACAAAGGTATTTCAGAGCAGATACACTTAGGTCTGTGAGGATATTTAACGTGACGTTAAGCTAAATTAGCGGCGTGGCAGTGAATAACGTGATGCTAAGCCCGTTTTACTTATGAATTAGCATTCATTTTTATGGATGTCAGAATAAATACCTCTTTTGCATTTAATTATCACTAACATTACATATTCTCCCTCTCCCTCCTCTCCCTCCTCTCCCTCCTCTCCCTCCTCTCCCTCCTCTCCCTCCTCTCCCTCCTCTCCCTCCTCTCCTCCTCTCCCTCCTCTCCCTCCTCTCCCTCTCTCCCTCGTGTGTTGTCCCCCCCCTTCGCAAAATCCCTATGACGCAATGTATTGCTACAATACCGTGACATTAAGCCTATGCTAACGAGATATATTGTGGGTATTGTTTTTGCATATACTTAGCTTTGTTGATATGTGTGTAGCAGAGTCCCCCTCCTTACCTCCGGTGAGGGGGACTGCTTGGCTGCCCAGCGGAACTCCGCGCGAGTGAGGAGAGGTGGCGGAGGTCGTTGTGGACTGGTTGCGCATGCGCAGTTGCGGCCGAGTGGTGGCCATCTTTAAATGTTTTCAAAAGGCATTGGGGGCTACAATCCCCAGAATGCCTTGTGGGAAAAGGCGCAAGCGGCCATTTTGAGGAGTGAGAATATCCTACACGGGACCGGACCGCAGTGTTATGAGACATTTGTGTGAGGAACCCTCCGGCTGGAGCTCACCCCACATGAAGGCCTGAAACCTTAGGCAAGAGGGGATTATTGTCGGAGGCCCCGCTGCGTGGGACCTGCTTTAGAGTCAGTTCGGAAGCCAACCCCCGTGTACTGGAGTACCCAGGCAGGTATCATAAGTGCACCAACGGTTCACAACACAGGGGGTTAGGGTTGCCAGGTGTCCGGTATTGAACTGGACAGCCCTGTATTGGTTACTCTGTCCGGTAAAAAATGAAAGATAATACCGGACATGTATGTGTGCGGGGGCGGGTGGGTGGGACATGTATGTGTGCGGGGGGGACAGACATGTATGTGTGCGGGGTGGTGGGCACACGTATGTGTCCAGTATTACCTCGCTGGACTTCGTAACCTGCCAGCGGGGTGACTGAAATCGTGGGATTTCCCCCGAGAAGGGACAGCAGGGCTGCTGCTTCTAGGGGGCTGGGCAGCTTCCTCCATCCAGATTGTTTGTCCTTCCTGTGTCCTGGGTCTCCGGTGTGTCCTGCCTGAGTCCTGTGTCTCGTGTGTGTCTTGTCTATATTTGTTCTATGTTGTCCTGGTGTGTGTGTGTGTGTGTGTGTGTGTGTGTATTTGCACTTGTACTTGCACTTGTACTGTTTTGTGTGTGTGTGTGTGTGTGTGTGTGTGTGTGTGTGTGTGTGTGTGTGTATTCTCACTGGCTGTCCTGTGGGGGTGATAATGTCAGGTGGGGGAGGGGTGAGAGGATGAAGGGTGGGGGGTTAGAGAATAAAGGGAGGGGGGGGTGAGAGGATGAAGGGGGTGAGAGGATGAAGGGGGTTGGATGAGAGAGGATGAAGGGAGGGGGGGTGAGAGAGGATGAAGGGGTGGGGAGAGAAGATGAAGGGGTGGGGAGAGAGAGGATGAAGGGAGGTGGGATGGGGTGAGAGAGGATGAAGGGAGGGGGGGTAGGGGAGAGAGGATGAAGGGAGGAGGTGGGGGAGAGAGGATGAAGGGAGGGGGTGGGGGGAGAGAGGATAAAGGGAGGGGGTGGGGGAAAGAGGATGAAGGGAGGGGGTGGGGGAGAGAGGAAAAAGGGAGGGGGGGTGGGGGAGAGAGGATGGAGGTGGGGTAAGAGGATGAAGGGAAAGGGGTGGGGTGAGAGGGGATGAAGGGAGGGGGGTGGGGTGAGAGTGGATGAAGGGAGGGGGTGGGGTGAGAGTGTATGAAGGGAGGGGGTGGGGTGAGAGTGGATGAAAGGAAGGGGGTTGGGTGAGAGGATGAAAGGAGGGGGGGGTGAGAGAGGATGAAGGGAGTGGGGTGAAAGGATGAAGGGAGGGGGATGAGAGTGGATGAAGGGAGGGGGGGTGGGGTGGGGTGAGTGAATGAAGGGAGGGAGGGGGTGGGGTGAGAGGATGAAGGGATGGGTGTGGGTTGAGAGTATGAAGGGGATGGAGAGAGAGGGAGTGAGGGAGGGGGGGAGAGAGGGAGAGAGGGAGTGAGGGAGGGGGGGAGAGAGGGGAGAGAGAAGGGGGAGGGAGAGAGGGGGGAGGGGGATGAGGGAGAGAGAAAGAAGGGGGAGGAGAGAGAGGGAAGAGGGAGGAGGGGAGGGAGAGTGAGAGGGGAGGTGTGAAGGGGGAGGGGGGGAGAGAGGGGGTGAGGGAAAAAAGGAAGGGAGAGAGGGAGGTGAGGGGGGAAAGGAGAGGGAGGAGGGGGAGGGGAGGTGGGGAGAGGGGGAGGGAAGTGGGGGAGAGGGGGAGGTGGGTTGGGAGGGAGGGGAGGTGGAGGTGGGTTGAGATGGAGGGGAGGGGGGTTGAGAGGGAGGGGGGAGGTGGGTTGAGAGGGAGGGGGAGGTGGGTTGAGAGAGAGGGTGGGGTAGAGAGGGGGGAGAGGGAGGAGGTAGAGATAGGTAGATAGATATAGAGAGATAGAAACACATTTAGGAGAGGGCAATTGACTTATATTTATCCAAATAATTAACAAGGTGAGATACCTGGGAAATATATAAAATATATTTAAATTGTTTAAATTAGCATATTTACCCGGGTATCTCAGTATTCACAGTATCTCAGATCTATTCACAGTATCTCGCATTATCTGCATAATAACATGATGTTAACCCTATGGTAATGACCTCAATTACACAATCAGCTAATCAACCCCACCTTGCCTGACCCATAGCTGTGAAGAGGATGTTCCTAGGTGCGGTGAGTAATGCATATATGGGCTGCCAAGCGACACCCTATTAGTAACCAAGTACACACAATCAGGAATGATCACCTGGCTTCTTTACTGTTCATAGTGTGACATTGTTAGAACAATTGAAACGTCAATAGAAGGGTAAGAAAAAAAAACTTTGATATGGATTCAAGAAGGGCATTTGTATCTCCATATAATGCAAATATTGTAACCTTTACAACCAAATACAGTCTTAAATTAGTTATCACTATTATGGTTGCACATAATGATTTCAATTGAAGTGACCCAACCAACCAATTTCTATATAACATCATGTACTTGTAGACTATTCAAGATGTTCTACTATTCCAATTTTAGTTCTATACTACTAAACGTTTAATAAATGTACTTTTACTCCTACTGTGTCTGTAAGTCTCCCAATATCCACTTAGATTGTAAGCTCTTTGGGGCAGGGGCTGGCTCTTTGGGGCAACAAAAATAATTATGTTATCATTCACTTTGCTGCTCTTATCGCCGTTGTTTGTACTTTGTATTTTCCATGAATTGCAATTTTGGAACGCGGTGTGTACGCTGTTGGTGCCGTACAAATAAAATGTGCCATTTACATACAATATTCAATCCATATTTTTGCCTCCATATATAACGACAATTGCTTTTCAATTGTTAGAAGCCTATTCAATGCCAGTGAGGAGCCTATCCCTTTGACGAGTGATTACCATTATACACTATGTATTTATTGCTGGAAGTTTCATTTTTCCATAGCACAAATTAACCAAGAGATGTCTCCGCATCTAGCGCTCAAGTTAGAATTTAAGGCAGACGAACCCGTTAGATCCCTCTGGAGGAGTTAATCCCTATTCATGCCAGTTAACATCACATCAGTGCAAGCAATCTATTCAAAGTCTTAATTCTCTGGCCACATCTACATTAACATAAGTACTGAGAAGTTCATTTGTGATCAATCCCATGTTCTTGATTAAAATGAAATGGGTCACAATATACGGCACTGTAATTAATAATATATATACCAAATACAATCCGAACAAAAAATGGCAGATCTTAACTTTGTTACTGATGTAGCAGCTGAGGGCTTCTAACTTTACAATGTTACAAAAATTCAAGGGCTCATACTCAAGAGATCTGGGCCATGTTTAACTTAGTATCGCTACTCTATAAGAGAGCTTTGGGCTTACTGTATGTCCCATTCAAGGGAATGGTCTGTAAGGTGTTTTATGGAATAGCACTGTTTAGTAGATACAACCCTTAATGACTTGCTGAAGGGTCACCATGTGTTCCTGGCAGCAGTGAAAGGGACTATTTGGGGACTTAAAATGACTTTCCATGATGAGATTTCAATGTTGAAGCTCTAGCAAAATGGCCCTAATTACGTCATTACTAACATGGTCCAAGAACGGGTAAATATATACATGTTAGAGCTGTGACCGGAATGATACATTGCAGGCAGCATTGGCAAGTTTGGTATTATTCCCATATATGCACTAGAACCTTACACAGACGCACATGCAGCAAAGCAAATCTCGTACTGCAAAATTCCAGCAGACTTCTAACAAGTATTTTAGTGTCTAATGAAATAATAAATGGCAAACGAATTATTAAATAAATGTCAGCTTCATCTGTGGCAGCTGCTCTACTCACTGGAAGGGAGGGGGCAAGGATAGGAGCGGGGCATCTAGAAAACCCCACAGCGGTTTGCCAAGTCACTAGTGGGAAAACAACAAAGGCCTTTCCATGCAACTAACACAGATGTGCCCACAGCCAAACTGTCAGGAACAGTTAGGATGACAGCTACTCACAGTTCATTATTTCCTTCTCACAGGTCACTGGGTGACAAGCTGGGTCAGGGTGCTTTGTCGGCTATTACAGTTCCTCCCATTCAATTCAATAAAGGTAAGCTACTCCATTTGATAAGCTAATATAAACAAATACATTCAGTCTAGGAGGTATTGTGTGCTATTATACCATGCTCACTAGTGCACTGAGTGTTTCTACAGAATGTGCTTTCATTAAAGTGTATCGAGAATGTCTTTTTTGGGGGGGGGGGGGGGGTTACATTGTGAATCTGTAGCTGCTTCCAAAAACTGTGTGTTCTACTTACAGTACTAAGGCAAATGTTTTTAAAAGCATCTGGATACTGAATGTGAGTTTCCTAAAACGTTCTGATTATTGCTCTGTACAGAGTTTGAACTTTAAGGTATCTCAGTGAAGATCATTTTGGTGACTCAAATACCTAAGCAGATTTTAGGCCTCGATCAGCAAGGGGTTAACTCAAATACTTTTTTTACGTGGATGCAATAGACATCAGAATAAATTGAAAAAAAAACCACATGTTCACAGTACATATATATTTAAATTTTTATATATATATATTTAAATTTTTATATATATATATATATATATATATATATATATATATATATATATATATATATAATATATATATATATATATATATATACTAAGACATGCAGATGAGCATACAGTTATATTTGCTTTCCTGTGGAGGTTTTTGTCACTTTTTTTACTCACCATAACTTAACTCAGTATTATATATATATATATATATGTATATATATATATATATATATATATATATATATATATATATATATATATATATAAAATTTTAAATATATATGTACTGTGAACATGTGTTTTTTTTTTCAATTTTATTCTGATGTCTATTGCATCCACGTTAAGAAAGTATTTGAGTTAACCCCTTGCTGATCGAGGCCTAAAATCTGCTTAGGTATTTGAGTCACCAAAATGATCTTCACTGAGATACCTTAAAGTTCAAACTCTGTACAGAGCAATAATCAGAACGTTTTAGGAAACCGACATTCAGTATCCAGATGCTTTAAAAAACATTTGCCTTAGTACTGTAAGTAGAACACACAGTTTTTGGAAGCAGCTACAGATTCACAATGTAAACCCCCCCCCCCCCCAAAAAAAGACATTCTCGATACACTTTAATGAAAGCACATTCTGTAGAAACACATATCTACTATATATTTCTGAAAGCACTGTATGTCTGCGTCCCTAGCGGCAATCTCATTGGTCCCTTGCCCGCCCGCCCCCCGCACACCTGTCATTGGCCTGAGGCGGAGTGACGGGCCAAAGGACACACAGGGACACACACACACACACACACCTCTCTCTCTGTCCTCTCCCCCCCCCCCATCACACTCACCTCCCTCCACCTCCCGGTCCACTCACCTCCCTCTCCACTCTCCTCCCGCTCAACTCCCCTCCACCTCCCGCTCCACTCACCTCCGCTCAACTCCCTCCCCGGCGCGGGGACAGGCAGTGGCAGGGCAGCCTGCCGCTGCCTCCACTCACCTCCGCTCCTCTACTCACCTCCCGCTCCACTCACCTCCCCGGCGCGGGGACAGGCAGTGGGCAGGGCAGCCTGCCACTGCCCCCACTCACCTCCCGCTCACCTCCCCTCACCTCCCGCTCACCTCCCCTCCCCTCCCGCTCACCTCCCCTCACCTCCCGCTCACCTCCCCTCACCTCCCGCTCACCTCCCTCCCGCTCACCTCCCTGGCGTGGGGACAGGCATTGGCCAGGGCAGCCTACCGCTGCCACGCGGCACCTAAGATGGCGGCGGACGGAAAGACCCATACCTCCCTCGCGGACTAACTAACATGGCGGCGGCCAGAAGGAGAGGTGAGTGTGTGTGTGTGTGTGTGTGTGTGTGTGTGTGTCACAGCGTGACAGTGTGTGTGTGGGACACTGTGTGTGTGTCTGTGTGCGTGTGTGTGTGGGACACTGTGTGTGTGTCTGTGTGCGTGTGTGTGTTACACTGTGTCTCAGACACTGTAGAGTGGGGACCGGAGCTACACATGGGGGGGGGGGGGTGGGGGGGTCAGGAGCGGAGAAAGATACAGGGGGAGTGGAGAGGAGGGACCCGTCAATTTAAAGAAAACCAACCCCCCTCCTGTCCACTGCCCCCCCCTCCTGTCCACTGCCCCCCCTCCTGTCCACTGTCACCCCCCCTCCTGTCCACTTTCCCCCCCTCCTGTCCACTGTCACCCCCCTCCTGTCCACTGTCACCCCCCCTCCTGTCCACTGTCACCCCCCCTCCTGTCCACTGTCACCCCCCCTGTCCACTCTCCCCCCCCCTCCTGTCCACTCTCCCCCCCCCTCCTGTCCACTCTCCCCCCCTCCCATCCCCTCCTGTCCACTGTCCTTTCACCTGTCGTCCCCCCGTCCACTCTCCCCCCCCTCTTGTCCACTCTCCCCCCCCTCCCATCCCCTCCTGTCCACTGTCCTTTCCACTGTCCCCCCCTCCCCCCGGCCACTGTCCCCCCCTCCCCCCGGCCACTGTCCCCCCCCTCTCCCCCCGGCCACTTTCCCCCCCCCCTCCTGTCCACCGTCCCCCCCTCCTTTTCCCCCGTCCCCCCCTCCTTTTCCCCCGTCCCCCTCCCCTCCTTTTCCCCCGTCCCCCTCCCCTCCTTTTCCCCGTCCCCCTCCCCTCCTTTTCCCCCCTCTCCCCCCTCTTTTCCTAGCGCTAAATGTAACTCACCGGCCAACGTCGGCTCTCCCCCCCCCCTCCCCTTTCTCCCCCCCGCTCCCCTTTCTCCCCCCCCCCCCCCGCTCCCCTTTCTCCGCTCCCCTTTCTCCGCTCCCCTTTCTCCCCCTCCGCTCCCCTTTCTCCCCCTCCTGCTCCCTTTTCTCCCCCTCCTGCTCCCTTCTCCCCCCCCCGATTCCTTTTCTCCCCCCCGCTCCCCTTTCTCCCCCCCCCCTCGCTCCCCTTTC
>NC_134494.1:37022294-37092294 GCF_040206685.1 Ascaphus truei
CCCCCTCCCCTTTCCCCTTTCCCCCCCCTCCTTTCCCCCCCGCTCCCCTTTCCCCCCGCTCCCCTTTCTCCCCCCCGCTCCCCTTTCTCCCCCCGCACTCCCTTTCCCCCCCCCCCCGCTCCCCTTTCTCCCCCCCCCGCTTCCCTTTCCCCCCGCTCCCCTTTCCCCCCCGCTCCCCTTTCCCCCCCCGCTCCCCTTTTCCCCCCCGCTCCCCTTTTCTTCCCCCGCTCCCCTTTTCCCCCCCCCGCTCCCCTTTTCCCCCCCCCCCTCCCCTTTCCCCCCCCCCCTCCCCTTTCCCCCCCCCCCTCCCCTTTCCCCCCCCCCGCTCCCCTTTCCCCCCCCCTGCTCCCCTTTCCCCCCCCTGCTCCCCTTTCCCCCCCCTGCTCCCTTTCCCCCCCCGCTCCCCTTTCCCCCCCGCTCCCCTTTCCCCCCCCGCTCCCCTTTCCCCCCCCGCTCCCCTTTCCCCCCCCGCTCCCTTTTCCCCCCCTCCCCTTTCCCCCCCCTGCTCCCCTTTCCCCCCCCCTGCTCCCCTTTCCCCCCCCTGCTCCCCTTTCCCCCCCCTGCTCCCCTTTCCCCCCCCTGCTCCCCTTTCCCCCCCCTGCTCCCCTTTCCCCCCCCTGCTTCCCCTTTCCCCCCCCTGCTCCCCTTTCCCCCCCGCTCCCCTTTCCCCCCCCCGCTCCCCTTTCCCCCCCCGCTCCCCTTTCCCCCCCCGCTCCCCTTTTCCCCCCCGCTCCCCTTTTCCCCCCCCGCACCCTTTCCCCCCCCCGCTCCCCTTTCCCCCCCCGCTCCCCTTTCCCCCCCCCGCTCCCCTTTCCCCCCCCCGCTCCCCCCTTTCCCCCCCCGCTCCCCTTTCCCCCCCGCTCCCCTTTCCCCCCCCCCCGCTCCCCTTTCCCCCCCCCCGCTCCCCCTTTCCCCCCCCCCCCGCTCCCCTTTCCCCCCCCCCCGCTCCCTTTCCCCCCCCCCCGCTCCCCTTCCCCCCCCCCCGCTCCCCTTTCCCCCCCCGCTCCCCTTTCTACCCCCGCTCCCCTTTCTCCCTCCGCTCCCCTTTCTCCCCTCCTCCCTCCTCCCTTCTCCCCTCCTCCCTTCTCCCCTCCCCCGCTCCCCTTTCTCCCCTCCTCCCTTCTCCCCTCCCCCGCTCCCCTTTCTCCCCTCCTCCCTTCTCCCCTCTCCCCTCCCCCGCTCCCTTCTCCCTTCCCCCCTCCTCCCCTTTCCCTCCCCCCTCCCCTTTCCCTCCCCTTTCCTCCCCTTTCCCTCCCCCTTCCTCCCCTTTCCCTCCCCCCTCCTCCCCTTTCCCTCCCCCCTCCTCCCCTTTCCCTCCCCCCCTTTCCCTCCCCCTTCCCCCCTCCCACCCCCTTCCCCTCCTCCCCTTTCCCTCCCCCCTCCTCCCCTTTCCCTCCCCCTTCCCCCCTCCCACCCCCTTCCCCTCCTCCCCTTTCCCTCCCCCCTCCTCCCCTTTCCCTCCCCCTTCCCCCCCTCCCACCCCCCTTCCCCTCTCCCACACCCTTCCCCTCTCCACACCCTTCCCCCCTCCCACACCCTACTCCCTTCCCCCCCTTCCCCCCCCCTCCCACACCCTTCCCACCAATCTTCGCCTTCCTGCCTCCCCGCCTCTGCTTTCGCGCCCACCCGCCTCTGCCTTTCACCCGCCCTTACTCCGCCCTTCACCCGCCCTTACTCCGCCCGCCTCTGCCTTTCACCCACCGCCTCACAGCCGCTGCATGCACTCAAAAGACTCCCGCCACACTCGACACATACCTGCCGCCACACACACCTGCTGCCTCCCTCCCCTACGCACCGACATCACTGACCCACCGCCTCACACCCTAGCAGGACCCCCACTCACAGACAGCACTCACAACCCACGCGCCACCCGCCGCCTCACACCCTAGCAGGACCCACACTCACAGACAGCACTCACAACCCACGCGCCACCTGCCGCCTCACACCTAACAGGAACCCCACTCACAGACAGCACTCACAACCCACGCGCCACCTGGCCGCCTCACACCCTAGCAGGACACACGCCTCACATTTTTACATCTGTTACCAAAATATACATTGTACTGTGGTGTGTTTACAATAAACCATTTTTAAACAACATCGTATTACATTTTATTCCATCTTTCTTTTCAACATATTATCCAACCTTAACAACAAATAGTCATCTATTGTTCCACGATTTATAAATAATACTACCTATTACGCATTTACATCCCGGGCAACGCCGGGTCTCTCAGCTAGTATATATATATATTTTTTTACAAGGATTCAATTGACTAGCACTTTCCATAAATAAAAAAGGAAATATACTTTAGATTGTCAGAACACCCCAGAGGAAGATCTGAGCTCATTTCTGACAGTTTGGGCTAATTCCGCACTCACAAGCAGCACTGTTTTAGCAAAAAACATTGTTAAATGTAAAAATTTCCTGGTGAACTTTGTACTACAAAATCTGCAGGCTGTCATACCGGTCCATGTGAATATTAAATTCCAAGCCTGCATCCTATCCTATAGTACACGTTAACACTTGCATAGCTGGTAAAGGATCACCTTCTCCTGCTCCTCATCCCCAGCATCTCTGCTTTTGACAAAAGCGTCGCCATGACTACATACTGTAGCATCAAATGACGCTGCAAAGGCACATGCCATGAGAACATGAGACCGCCATGGCGCCGCGTTGCCATGACAATGCAACTTCACATGACACCGCGGACGTAGCAAGAGGAGCAGGAAAAGGTAGAAGCCCCACGCTTCCCCCCCCCCCCCCCCCCCCCCACCCGCAGCCGGCATGTATTTTTTTTTTAGAAAGTCTTCCTCTTACTCATGTTCCTACATTGTGTGCGCCGCGTTTCCTTATTCTCTGTTCGGCGTGAGTCACGCTCATACATATGAAGCATTGACAAATGTTTGCGTCTACTAGAATCTATATTTTACACCAAGACTTGATGGAAACGTCGACACATTTATAGTGCACCAATGTGGCGCGTGCTTGAAGTTTAACATTACATATCCGTTACATATGTGCGCTACAGACAACATCCCAACTCCGCCTGTAACTCCACCCCACAGCGTCATTTTTCTTTGTGACAAAGATGACGCACACATCACACAAAACATTGTATACATTGGCGCACGAAGACACACTAACTATTCTTCTGTTTGTCAGTTTTAAAACAAAAATCATCTATAGCCACATTGTATACAGTACGTAGCCCCCGATGCATAGTTATAGCCCCAATATGTCTGGTTATGTTCTTTTACATAAAATTAATTTGATAACTTGATGTTACCCTTGGTAACCCTCCAGCAGCATCTTATACATTCAACAAATATATGGAAAGGTGGTGAAAATATTTAATATTTAACGAATATTTTTTCCTGAAATGGTCCATAATTGCTAGCAGTGCCTCTCACAAGACACTGTCCAGCGCCGGAAGGTGTTGTTACAGAATAGCAACCCCATAATTTGCCTAGTCCAATGTAAATTGCTAATTTTTCTGTTTTGTTGAACGAAAACGTGTTTAGGGGTAATTAACATGTTTGTTATAATTAAATGAAGCAGGTTTAAAATTCAAATACCTAGCATCTATCACTGATGTTAAAAAGCTGAAAATTAAAAATATAATACTCTTCTTTAACAAATAAACGTATATATAACGGGATACGGAGAGTTTTTACCAGATACACATTAGAATATACACAAGAAATACCGTAAACAGAGAAGACCACAGATTAGCCTGACACAAACCATGAGAAATGTTACACGGATGTAGAGCTCTTTGTTTAAACTTACAACAAATATCAATCTTTAGACAAAATGTATATAAATGTCACACTTTCCATTAATTTAGTGAAGAAAAAAGTTTGCTTGCAAGCCAGAGGGCTTCTGAGATATTTCAATAATATCTGAGGAATCAAATCTAACATGAAACTGAAGGAAAACATCTAATGTCATTGAACAATAAGTATCTGTTCTGTCAGTGGCTTACCTTTGAGCTGAGGCCTTAGGATGTTTCTCTTCTACTTTCCTCACCAGCGCCACTGTCCAGATGCCTCTGCTGCCCTAGGCCACCTGCAGCACTAACTGGCATCCAATGGTCCTGAAAGTTGCTTCTGATTGGGATGTCTGGCATCCTGTTCTAAAACCTTATACATCAAGTGCATGTGTATGTATGGAGAGAGAGAGAATGGAGAGAGAGAATGGAGAGAGAGAGAGAGAGAGAGAGAGTGAGAGAGAGAGAGAGAGAGGAGATGAGAGAGAGAGAGAGAGAGAGGAGAGAGAGAGAGAGAGAGAGAGAGAGAGAGAGAGAGAGAATGGAGAGAGAGAGAGAGATGGGGAGAGAGAGAGAGAGAGATGGGGAGAGAGAGAGAGAGAGAGAGATGGGGAGAGAGAGAGATGGGGAGAGAGAGAGAGAGATGGGGAGAGAAAGAGAATGGAGAGAGAGAGAATGGAGAGAGAGAGAGAAGAGAAGAATGGAGAGAGAGAGAGAGAGAGAGAGAGAATGGAGAAGAGAGAGAGATGGAGAGAGAGAGAGAGAATGGAGAGAGAGAGAGAGAATGGAGAGAGAGAGAGAGGAATGGAGAGAAAGATAGAATTGGAGAGAGAGAGTGGAGAGAGAGAGAATGGAGAGAGAGTGAATGGAGAGAGAGTGAATGGAGAGAGAAAGAGAGAATGGAGAGAGAGAGAGAGAGAGAGAGAGAATGGAGAGAGAGAGAGAGAGAATGGAGAGAGGGAGAGAGAGAGAGAGAGATTATGGAGAGAGAGAGAGAGAGAGAGAGAGTATGGAGAGAGAGAATAGAGAGAGAGAGAGAATGGAGAGAGAGAGAATGGAGAGAGAGAGAGAGAGAGAGAGAGAGAGAGTATGGGAAGAGAGAGAGTTAAAATACCAATCCCAATGTATTTTGTTTTCTTCAAGCCTAGGTGCATATTGGTTTACACTCCCCTCTGCTGCAATTGCATTATCTACCAAAGAGCAATGGGGGTTATACAATAAACTACAATAGTGCTTCAATGGGAGTTTCTGCGCCATTTCACGTTCGCAGTTTAATGAATAACCCCCAATGCTTCTATACCATATACGTTAAAACTTTTGAATAGGATAAATCAGTGGGGGGGGGGGGGGTTCCCCAAATCATAAAAGGATCTAAAAAAACCCTGCTTTTAAAGAATAATCCAGTGTCAAACACATACTATAGTTATTAGTTTAGCTTAGGACATGGAACAGGTATGTACCTGAGACCTGGGAAACACGTACTGAAATGCATAAGAAGTATTTTTGCCATAGTTTAGTTATTGTTGGAATAAAATCACACATGCTTTGATTTCAGCCGGTTATCGCATTTGTGTGAGTGCTGGCTGTGACCTGCCTCTGGCTTGGTACCATACACTGACCTCTTTTGATGAGATGCCGCCTGTATCCTGATGAGTCTGAGACCAAGCCCCATGTTGGATGAGATTTTCTGTCTGGGTCACCTCCTCCCTCACATTTAGCTCCTCTAGGTAGGTCAGGACTAACTCAGGGTATGCCTGTAGGAAGGGACAATAGCAGGAAAGTCAAAATGAAAAACACCAGGGTATCAGCAGAGCTGTGGGATGATGATGGGAAGAGCAGTTGTTGGCTCGCTTTGTTATTTAGGAGACAAAAACATGTATATTACATACGTTACAATGTATATTTTAAGCCTCACGTTCCTATCGATTGTTATCATTTGTGCTTGCAGTAAGACGTCTTCCCGGTGATAGAATGTAATGTATGTGTAATGTGTTGCAGGGATTTTTATCACTAGCTGAATTTCCTAAATACAAAACCCTTTTACTTTCGTTCGTGCTTACAGACCATTTTTTTAATTGAAAACAGAAGACGTATTTCCATTTCTTGGCATGCTTCTGGTCACTGCTAGAAACATTTATACACGCTTATGTATCTTTGTTTTGAGCAGTCTATCATTATTTAGTCTATCAAAATCATAAAAGACAGAAAGGTTAGCATAATGGTTTAACTGATGTTTTCTTTCTTTAATGTGTGGTCGCAAAAAAAAAATCGCAGCCTCTGTGCCGGGCTGAGAGAGTAGAGGCAGATTGTAGCCTCTGTGCTGGGCTGAGAGAAGAGAGGCAGATCGCAGCCTCTGTGCCGGGATGAGAGAGGAGAGGCAGATCGCAGCCTCTGTGCCAGGCTGAGAGAGGAGAGGCGGATCACAGTCTCTGTGTCAGGCTGAGAGAAGAGAGGCAGATCGCAGTCTCTGTGCCAGGCTGAGAGAGGAGAGGCAGATCGCAGTCTCTGTGCCAGGCTGAGAGAGGAGAGGCAGATCGCAGCCTCTGTGCCGGGATGAGAGAGTAGAGGCGGGTCGCAGCCTCTGTGCGAGGCTGAGAGAAGAGAGGCAAATCGCAGTCTCTGTGCCGGGCTGAGAGAGGAGAGGCAGATCGCAGCCTCTGTGCCGGTATGAGAGAGGAGAGGCGGGTCGCAGTTTCTGTGCCAGGCTAAGAGATGAGAGGCAGATCGCAGTCTCTGTGCCGGGCTGAGGAGAGGCAGATCGCAGCCTCTGTGCCGGGCTGAGAGAGGAGAGGCGGATCGCAGCCTCTGTGCCGGGCTGAGAGAGGAGAGGCAGATCACAGCCTCTGTGCCGGGCTGAGAGAGGAGAGGCGGATCGCAGCCTCTGTGCCAGGCTGAGAGAGGAGAGGCGGATCGCAGCCTCTGTTCCAGGCTGAGAGAAGAGAGGCAAATCGCAGTCTCTGTGCCGGGCTGAGAGAGGAGAGGCAGATCGCAGTCTCTGTGCCGGGATGAGAGAGTAGAGGCGGGTCGCAGCCTCTGTGCCGGGCTGAGAGAGGAGAGGCAGATCACAGCCTCTGTGCCGGGCTGAGAGAGGAGAGGCGGATCGCAGCCTCTGTGCCAGGCTGAGAGAGGAGAGGCGGATCGCAGCCTCTGTGCCAGGCTGAGAGAAGAGAGGCAAATCGCAGTCTCTGTGCCGGGCTGAGAGAGGAGAGGCAGATCGCAGTCTCTGTGCCGGGATGAGAGAGTAGAGGCGGGTCGCAGCCTCTGTGCGAGGCTGAGAGAAGAGAGGCAAATCGCAGTCTCTGTGCCGGGCTGAGAGAAGAGAGGCAAATCGCAGTCTCTGTGCCGGGCTGAGAGAGGAGAGGCAGATCGCAGCCTCTGTGCCGGTATGAGAGAGGAGAGGCGGGTCGCAGCTTCTGTGCCCGGCTAAGAGATGAGAGGCAGATCGCAGTCTCTGTGCCGGGCTGAGGAGAGGCAGATCGCAGCCTCTGTGCCGGGCTGAGAGAGGAGAGGCGGATCGCAGCCTCTGTGCTAGGCTGAGAGAGGAGAGGCGGGTCGCAGCCTCTGTGCTAGGCTGAGAGAGGAGGCAGATCGCAGCCTCTGTGCCGGGCTGAGAGAGGAGAGGCAGATCGCAGCCTCTGTGCCGGGCTGAGAGAGGAGAGGCAGATCGCAGCCTCTGTGCCGGTATGAGAGAGGAGAGGCGGGTCGCAGATTCTGTGCCAGGCTAAGAGATGAGAGGCAGATCGCAGTCTCTGTGCCGGGCTGAGAGAGGAGAGGCAGATCGCAGCCTCTGTGCCAGGCTGAGAGAGGAGAGGCGGGTCGCAGCTTCTGTGCCGGGCTGAGAGAGGAGAGGCAGATCGCAGCCTCTGTGCCGGGCTGAGAGAGGAGAGGCGGGTCGCAGCTTCTGTGCCGGGCTGAGAGAGGAGAGGCAGATCGCAGCCTCTGTGCCGGGCTGAGAGAGGAGAGGCGGATCGCAGCCTCTGTGCCAGGCTGAGAGAGGAGAGGCAGATCACAGCCTCTGTGCCAGGCTGAGAGAGGAGAGGCGGATCGCAGCCTCTGTGCCAGGCTGAGAGAGGAGAGGCAGATCACAGCCTCTGTGCCAGGCTGAGAGAGGAGAGGCAGATCACAGCCTCTGTGCCAGGCTGAGAGAGGAGAGGCGGATCACAGCCTCTGTGCCAGGCTGAGAGATGAGAGGCAGATCGCAGCCTCTGTGCTGGGATGAGAGAGTAGAGGCGGGTCGCAGCCTCTGTGCGAGGCTGAGAGAAGAGAGGCAAATTGCAGTCTCTGTGCCGGGCTGAGAGAGGAGAGGCAGATCGCAGCCTCTGTGCCGGTATGAGAGAGGAGAGACGGGTCGCAGCTTCTGTGCCAGGCTAAGAGATGAGAGGCGGATCGCAGCCTCTGTGGCGGGCTGAGAGAGGAGAGGCGGGTCGCAGCCTCTGTGCCGGGCTGAGAGAGGAGAGGCGGATCGCAGCCTCTGTGCTGGGCTCAGAGAGGGGAGGCAGATCGCAGCCTCTGTGCCGGGCTGAGAGAGGAGAGGCGGATCGCAGCCTCTGTGCTGAGCTCAGAGAGGGGAGGCAGATTGTAGCCTCTACATCTCCAGGCAGCATGAGACACGCCAGCTGAGCAGCCAGCTGAGTTTTTTTCCCTTGCAGTCACGGCACCCTTGGCAGAGGCTAGCGGCACCCCAGAGTTCCCCAGCACGCTGGTTGAGAAACACTGCTCTATTCGAATAAACCAATCTATGTTCTATGAGAACAATAATGTGCTGTAACTGAAATATATCCATTAATCACAGAAGGCAGCTGACTGAATATCTACAACCTGTCTATCTGAAATATACTGAATATGTTCAGCAGGTCTGTTTACATGCATAAGTGCATAGATACTCGAAGACCTCTTGGCCCACTGTCAGTTAACACTTCTCTGTATACTTGCAGTAAGTAGAGTATCATCATCAGTTATTTTTTTGAGCAAAAACACACCTCCAGTTACGGGGGCATCACCAGACTTTACAGTTACACAAATTAAAATGATATACAATTGTTTTGTTAGACAGGGAAAGCCAGAAGGAAGAGACAAGTCTTCCACCAAGTCCGAAACAGGGGGAAATGTAGATATGCACAAGAGCTCTGGTGGTAGCGAAGCCCAGATCTCTGAAGCTGCACATGAGAATGCCGCCCACCCAGCGTAGGGTGCAATGAGCTTGACATGGAGAGACAGACCCCCGCCCCCCCACCCAGCATAGGGTGCAGTACCCATGGCACGGAGAGGTGGACCCCCACCCAGTGCAGGGTGCAGTAACCTTGGCACGGGAGGTGGACCCCCCCACCCAGTGTAGTGTGCAGTAACCTTGGCATGGAGAGGCAGACCCCCCCCACCCAGCGAGGGTGCAGTGGCACGGGTACGTGGACACCCTCCCCCCCCGAGGACCTGAGATCATAGCCAGTATCCCTCTGCAGGTGTAAACGAGACTGCAGGTAGGCAGGACCTTGACTTTGCAAGATTTTTTAAAGGCCATTACGGCCAACTTAAACCAAACCCAGCAGGTCACTGGAACCCAGTGCAGATCACGTAAAATGGGAGTGATATGATATAATATGATACGAGAAACTAGTCTCGGCATCCGACCTGCAGTGTTCTGCACAAGCTGGAGCCTCCGCATCAGGCACACCGGTAATCTTGCATATAAGGCATTCCCGGAGTCCAACCATGCAGACACAAAGGCATGGATCAGTGACTCAAGGTTCATAGATGACAGAAATGGACGAAATCTCCAAAGCTGCCTCAGTACTAACAACTGAGACCACTTGGGCTCGCACATTGAGGATCTGGTCAAAGAGGATGCAGAGGGTACGGACCTGGGACATGGGCAGCGGCTGTACACCATTGATTAGAGGAAGCTCGCGAAACCCCAGTACCGTACTCAGGCGTCCTGCTGAACCCATAATCATTAGTTCGATCTTTAAAGGATTGAGCTTCACCCTATGTAATCACAGACTGAATCGCCATTTTCCCAAATCCCAGAGTTCCTTTGCAAGGTTCAGCACTGGCTTCATGGTTGTCCCACGCTAATGGGAAGAGCGTCCTTCTTTGGAGTTTGTATACTAACTTCTCATTTCTGGGGATTATAGCATTGGAATGCTTTGCCTCTCAGGTAGTGAAGACCTTATATTGTAAAAGGAAAACACTAAAAACATTGCCGTAACATGCAAGTAATCACTAAACTAAGCTGGCCACTCGTACTGTGAAACCGTTAAATAACAGAGAAGGTCCTATTTCATTTGTCAGACATTTGAGCTTTGAAAGAAGCACATGTTATACGTGAATGTTATTCTTTATCATATTCAACCATCGCTACATCAATATTCCAGGATTGGTTTATATGTATTTGGGACTTGTCCTGTATTACTCTATATTCACTGACAATTCCTACTGTGTCTATGGTTTATTCGCTTTTATTTGGTTTATTTTGGTTTATTTATTTGCGCTGGTTGGTCGCTTTATGTGACGCAATCCAGTGATGTCATTGGTCACCACCAGAGGCACAAGGAGCTCTTCGGTGTGCATTGAGGGTACTGAGCCCCTTAGCCGACAGTGTGGGAGTTGTATATTATCAGCGAGACTACGAGTACACTGAACTTCCATGGACCAGGAAGCAAGCTGCTGCTATACCCCCTGACGTCACCTGGTAGCGGACCACTGGATACGAGGACGCCGTCATTCACCTGGTCCGGGAGAAAACGACGGCGGTCGTCCACGAAGTGGGAGCCGGTTGTCTGCTGTAGTGGTAACATGTCCCCTAAACACGCCATGCTTTAAAGATTGAACTTTTTGTACGTGCATTACTTACCGGTCGTACCATATCACATTATACCAACCATACTATACTATGAGAGTTGTGCGGGGTCTTCTTTCTTTTTCAATATGGTAGAACCATGCAACGCTACTTAGACTAAGAGCAGTAATACCTCTGACAACCTGGGAAGGGTTGAAAATGATGATGAATATGCTACAAGAAGACACACTTTACTTTTACTAAATATATACCTTGGAATAGATTGAACCCTTATTTCCAAAGCCCCATAATTGAGCGGTGTCACTTCTTGTCCTGAAATAAAACACATCATTAATGTTACATTCAAGAAAACATTACATGGGAGTAAAGTAACATGCAATTAACGAAAATAGTAAGTGTTACTACATCTATTAGATAGCTCTGATCTTTGGAATTGTTCAGAAATTAGTAAGTACTATAGTGCATATATTTATAGTGAACCCAAATATAAATTACCATGTAGAACAAATATTTTGATTTCTTTGATTTCTTGCACTGATTTATGTTGAATTTTTAATTTAATTTGGGAAACAAAAGCCAACCACTCTTTTCTACATTTTACTGTCAAAATAGTACGTCAACTAACTACTACTGACCCAGCCAGTGTCATACTGCAGACATATATGATGCATGCATTAAACTCCAGTGTTACATTGTGATAATCAGTAAACAAGCACTTGCCCTTTTGGTGAAACAGCATTACCTTTTCTGAAGAGTTAGCTGATACCCGTCTAAAAATGTCCCATCCGCAGTATTCAGTCTGATGGCGGGCCCAACAGCCAGGCAGACCTGGGGGATAGCTCTGCTCTGGATCACTCCAGTCTGGTGAAAAGAATAAAAAGCGTAAATATGTTATAAGAACGAGGAACTGAAACATGATGTGCTAGTACAGAGTTCATTATGGCTGAGTAAACCAAGACATTAACAGTTGAAAGCCAGTGACCCTTTTTACAACCAGAGTGGATTTTTACAGTTCAGTGCCAAGCAGAAGAGACCCCCGATTTCTGAATTCATCTTTTTCCTGTATGTGTTCTCGCAGGGTAATGATTTAGGCTTCCACGGCGTGTCACTTGCTGTAGTCCTAACCCTGCTATTTCCTTCAAACACGTATGTGGCGAATAAAAATCGGTGAACTGTGAAGATTGTAAAAATACCACTATCTTGAAGACAATTAAAAAAACAAAAAAAAAAAAACAAACCATTCAGTGCAAGAAGAGGGGAAGAGTTAATGCGGTTGGAAAGGTTAGAATAATATGCCATAATGTCTGGGTGAATCGTTCGACCATGCCACAGTTAATATAATTGTACAATTATATTACAATTATATGAAGAGCTTGTGTTGTAAGGTATTGGGTGACCCTAATCATTAATGCTGTGCAGGCCAGGGGCCAAAGTCTAATACTAACACAAAGGGTGAGAAGAGCGTTTCAGTAGAATGAGGGAATGGCAATGGATTTTCCACCCAGGAAAATAAATGTAGGACTGCGGAGAAGCTGAGCCTTATATAGGGAAAGGGATGAAAATAGCATATATTGATCAAAATTAATCTACACCAATAATGGACACTATATTAAATACCATTTTGTATATAAACCAGTGACACTGACGGCTTCATTCAGTATTATGACCTCACGTTTAATGATCATGATCTTTGACCGTCTTACTTTTTTTTTTACATAGCAAAGAAGTACTAATAAGAACAGTAATTACTACCTATTACCATGTTATATCTCACCTTTGTGATCATCCACACATTACACAGTGTCCATGTTGACATGGTCGTATTCATGGCTGGCGGCCCGGTAGTCCGGCTTTTTTTCCCCACCATGACCGAGGGATGTAACACCATTTGCAAATCCGTCTACAGTAATGAAAAAAACATTGATGGGAAACAATACTACTAATTTGTAGAGGAGAGGAGAGGAGAGGATCAGTGACTAAGTCTACGGTCTGCAAAGTCACAGTGTATAACTTAATGTACAGTGACAACCCTATGTGACCATGAGCAAAGCGGCTTTTCTACCTGTGCACATTGCATGGAAAGCTATAGCAGCGTGGATCCAATACAAAGACAAAGGGGGTGAACTGTTCAACTGCAATAGTACCGATTGGGTCACAGAAGCACAGAAAAAATTGCCCTGAATGGCACTGTTGCAGTTCAATGAATAGTCCCGAAAGTGGATAGTTCAAAGCAGTGCGATACTTTTCAATCCCCCCAAATTAAAATCGGTGCATTACCCCGTTTCTCTATACATGGAGTAGGGAATAATGGCTGGGATTTCCCACGTCGCGATGTGCGGTATTATACCCAGACCCGTCGGTAGTTCCCATTGACTCGAATGGCAGTTACCGTCGAATCAAAGTGCAATGTCTCGCATCGTGGCGTGACCGACGCCAGCCAATGGGTGATTTTTTATGGTAAAAACGGGTGAGCGCTAGTCTGTACTTATTAAAGAACTAGAAGCAGAAGAGAGAGAATAATAAAGGCATTAGCTGGTGACGGAACCCGTGTCACCTTGGCTATTAATCACATTTGTCTCCAGGATATCCAGGTTCTCCGAGAGCAGCTTCTTTTCAAGTGTTAGCAGAGGTATACTTCTCTTTCTCTTTTCTGTTTCAACACACTTTCTTATTATGCATGTTATAATTGTTTATTTAGAGGCATTTGGCTTATAACATAAAATGAGTTTGTACAATTTAAGGTGCTTATAGGAACCGTCAGGAGCAGCGAAATTAGAAACGAAAAACGGGGATTGATTTCTTTTCAACATGTAATTCACCTTCTGTCCCAGAGCACTGGAATTAAAGCAATCCGAAGCCTATTCTTTTCTAATGCGACTAATCTAAATTTCCATTCCCTCTGTAATGCAAATAGGAAGATTTTATTTCCTAGAGAGGCCATATTCTTGCAGTGGAAACATCCAATATGTTATGTCCCAACACAATGTAAATGTACCAGCTCTACATAGATCAATTGCAAGATTCTTGAAACCTTGAAATCCAAACCAATAGTGAGATTGGATTTTAACCCTCACTTAACAAACACAATTCAGTCACAATCAATTATTTGTATCTTATCCTTGAAAGTATATGTAACCAATGACCTGTAAGGTTTTAGTGTGCTTAGCAAACCATTCATGAAGAAGTGTGTTATGCACAAAATTGCCACTATTGTCTGCGCCGACAATAGCATGTGTCAAATCCCAGGGCTTATTTCTGATTATTTTCTAAAAATGTGAAACTTATTTTCCTGATACTCAGCACTGCTTGGGACAGACATGATGCAGCAGTCTTAAATATGAGAGAAAGTCCGGGATCAAACACAGAGAGAGGTTTTCCAGCAGACGGCGGCGGACAAGTGTTTCTTTTATTTTATATACAGCATGACTGTGCTTTTGGGGGTTTTGAGTCTTTTGCTAAAACGACTTATTTCATTTATAAGGGATAGTATATGTTGTGTTCAGCATCCATACAGTTTACGGGTGATGCAACTTATTGGAGAAAAATGTGTCACAAGCCCATATATGTACATTTTCTCAATTCTAATAGATTTTTTTTTTCACGTGTACTTTGCCCTAAATTCCATGTAATAGCAGTTTTCCCTTATTGCACTTTAAATGAAAAAAACAAAAACAAAACAAGAATAAAGACAAATGTATAATGAATTAATCGCTGCCAACGATTATGTGCAAATGCTATTCACTTGTTCAGCTTGTAGTGCTCAGTGAAACTTTCTGACTTGAAATAATAAGAAAGAACCAAGATATTTTTTGTGCAGAATGAAATGTAACATGTATATTATAATATTCTATTATTTATTAGACTAATCTCATGGCGTCATGTGATTCTTAGCAGTAATTACACTTTGAGCAGTGGGCAAAAATTGTCCAGAGCTCCACAGTTTTTTTTTTCTTATTTCAAACTGTATAGTTTAACTTTTATAGGGACAAAAAAACATATTTTTTAATAGATTTTGTAAGGAAATGAATTACACAGTTTCATTTGAGCATATAAAATATTTGAGACTTGGGTAGAAAGAGGTTCATCTGTTCATGACTTTACATTAATGAGACATTAGAGGCGGGGGCGTCAGTAGGATACTGAGGTTACTTAGATTGTAAGCTCTTCGGAGCAGGGACTTCTTTTCCTTTTGTTACTTTTATTTCTGACATGCTTATTCCCGTTATATCTCATGTTATTATTGTTGCGTGTATTCCTGCTGTGACGCGCTATGTACCTGCACCGCACTATATCAATAAAGACATACATACTTTCACCGAAAATTATTTTGCCCCAAAAATCCTCCACCCCAGGTAGGAAGCAGGGGGTCGCCGGAGCTGAACCCCATTAATTTCAGCTCCGGGGACCCGCTGCTTCCTGATACACTTACCTCCTTAAGGGGTGCTGGTATCTCCTGCTCAGGTTTAGATGCCCCATGGGCCAATATGAAGCCGTGGCATCATATGCAGCTTCCTATTAGCCCATGTGACCGGGGGCTTTAAACCTGAGCAGGAGATACCGGCACCCCTTAAGGAGGTAAGTAGCTCAGGAAGCAGGGGGTCCCCAAAGCTGAAATGAGTGCGATTCAGCTCCGAAGACGTCCTGCTTCAATCCTACATGTATTAACAAATAAATGTAAAAAAGGAAAGCAGCAGTGCTGTTACCCCTGAGACTTGTTACCCCTGAGACTTGTTACCCCTGAGACCTGTTACCCCTGAGACCTGTTACCCCTGAGACCTTTTACCCCTGAGACCTTTTACCCCTGAGACTTGTTACCCCTGAGACCTGTTACCCCTGAGACCTGTTACCCCTGAGACCTTTTACCCCTGAGACCTTTTACCCCTGAGACTTGTTACCCCTGAGACCTGTTACCCCTGAGACCTGTTACCCCTGAGACCTGTTACACCTGAGACCTGTTACCCCTGAGACCTGCCGCCCCTGAGACCTGCCGCCCCTGAGACCTGCCGCCCCTGAGACCTGCCGCCCCTGGGCAGTGCCTTACCTGCTTATCGCCAAGGGACGGGGCTGTGTAACTTGTGTGTGCACATGAGAGGGAGAGCTGGTTCTGCATACCGGTAAAAATCACCTATTCTTACTGTAACAATGTTAATTTCTCTACACACAGTGACCTCGCCCAAAGAGCTGACAGTCTACTATTTGATACCTCAAGCTCAGGGAGGTAAAGTAATATAGGCCCCTTAGGGACAGCAGATAACACACTTCAATGCCAGTGCCTATAGCCTAATAACTGGGAGACAGAGAGGCTCAGTGAGTAAGGACACAGAACCTGTAAACAATGACACGATGTGTGAATCAGGGGAACCTGGTACAATTCCCGGTGTCAGCTCCTTGTGACCTTGGGCAGTCACTTTATCTCCCTGTGCCTCAGGCACCAAACACATAGAATGTAAGCTCACCTGGGCAGGGGCTGTGTCTGTAACATTCCTATGTGCTGTGTACTGTGCGCTATACTGTAGCATTCCTATGTGCTGTGTACTGTGCGCTCTACTGTAACACGCTTTGAGTCCTATTGGGACAAAAGCACCATATGAAATAGCGGTCAGCTGAGAGAAATAGGAGGATTCCTTTTAAAGCATTACTTTGCATGAAGCTGCAATTAATGAGTATCCACTTTTCTGCCAAGTGACTCTGTGTCATATTGTTTGGCAGCCGAGGGGTTAATCTGTCAGCGGTGTATGATACACTGTGTGTACATGTACCTTCTGTAACAAGGATCAATTCACTTCTGCTTGGGTGAAAATCACTTGCATTTGGCAGCCTGCGGCTTTGCCTCTCAAAGACAAATCCAGAACAAAGCACACGATTTAGTAAAATACATTTATCAAAACAACTTCATGTACAACCGTATTTGACAACTGTATTTACCTTTTACACAGTCGGGGTTACCAGCAAGTAAAAGGTGACGTTCCCCTTAGTTGATCCCAAAAGTGAACATTTTCTGTCCCTAAACCTCCCATATCACATATTTCATTGTGTGTTTGTATGCACAATGCATAACTTTCATTGGTATAATGCAGGGGTGGCCAACTCCAGTCCTCAAGGGCCACCAACAGGCCAGGAATTAAGGATATCCCTGCTTCAGCACAAGTGGCTCAATCAGTAGCTCAGTCAACTGAGCCACCTGTGCTGAAGCAGGGATATCCCTAATACCTGGTCTGTTGGTGGCCCTTGAGGCCTGAAGTTGGCCGCCCCTGATGTTGATAACACTTTTTGCTAAATAATATTGATCACATTATTTGTGGTTATTCCTACAATCACTCAACAGCTGTTCTGTGGGGCCAAGGCTTGCACATCCCTCCCACACTAACGGGGTTTAAAAACCTGTCTCGTATCAATAGCAGTTGTGATTTGACAACCTTTGATTGTAGAAAGAGGCTGTCGGCATCCACCATTTCTGGGTGATGAAGAATCTGCTGATTTGTGGCTGTTACATTATCTGGAAATCTTGGCCAAATATGCCAACTGCATAGAAGGAAAAAAACACATTATTACCAGTTACGTCACTGGGTGATGTATCTTTTTATAGCATTTTTTATTATTATTATTTGACATGCCACTACTATTCGGTGTTTGATGAGCATTTAATTCATTTGTATAAGTGCTTTTATCCAAAGCGCACATACAAAAACAGAACAATACACCAAAAACAACTTGAATAAGAGAAATAACGGAATAGATGAAGATGAATAACCAGGAGCCTTAAGAGATGAAGAATTAACGGACGTGAAAGAGAAGGAAAGAGATGAGTTTGAGAATATGGAAAGGGAGGGAGAAAGATGGATGTCAAGGGGCAAAGCATTCCAATGAAGAGGAGCAAGAGGAAGAGAAGACCAGAAAAGTGAAGCACATGGAAGACAGTGAGAAGCCAAGAGAAGCTGAGAAGATGACTGGAGAGTACGAGAGGGAGTATCGGGAGGAAGTGACAAATAGGAAGGAGAGAGGCCGTGAATAGACTAGAAGGTAATCCAAAGACATTTAAACAGAATACGCTGTGAGAGGGGAAGCCAGTCAAGTGTAAGGAGTAAGGAAAAAGAATGGGCAAAGTTGGGAAGATTAAAGATAAAGCGCAAATTCAATAGTGTTTGGAGAGGAAGGAGTGAGTTAGCAGGAAGACCAAGGAGAGAATTGCAATAGTCAAGACGAGGAAGAATGAAAGCATGAGCAAGAAGTTTAGCGGAGTCAAAGGAAAGAAAAGAGCGAATTCAATGCCAATTCAGGAGTTGGAACCTGCAAGAACGGGCGGGATATTCAGAGGAGGGAAGGAAATAGAAGAGGACATATTTGCAAGCGAGCAAGAAGAAGAAGGAAAGGATGGAGTCTCAGTCTCGGAAGGAGTTATTGAAAGGAAACGAGAGTGCATCCATGACCTAAGAGCAGGAAGATAAGCCGACACGAAGAGAGTCAGAAAAAAACAGGAGAAAAAAAAATCTGAGAGTCCTCAGCAAAAAGATGAAAGTGAAAACCGAAAGAAGAAATAAGATCACCAAGAGACAAAATATAAAGGGAGAAAAGGAGGGGACCGAGGGCCAAACTCCGGGGAACACCAATAGTAGAAGAAGCAAAGGGAGAATGAGTGTTGAGCCAAGATACCGAAGAACGGTCAGAAAGATACGAACGAGACCAAGACAGAGCTGAACCAGGTATAACAAGAGAAAAAAGGGTGCCAAGAAGAAGAGAGTGATCGACTGTGTCGAAAGCAGCAGAGAGATGCAGAAGCACAAGAATAGAAGCATGGTTATTGTGGTGAGAAGAAGTACTATGCGCTTTGCTTCAAGTTTTTTAAGTATTGAAAACTAGCTCCAAAACTTGCTAACTTTGCACTAAATTGAGTCATTTTGACTCTTGTATCAAGCTACTCTGTTTCAGTTCTGCGCTACCTGTCTTAGCTTATGAATTGGATGCTGGTTATACTGTATGTATTTGTCATCATAACTCTGTGCCCAGGACATACTTGAAACCGAGAGGTAACTCTCAATGCATCACTTCCTAGTAAAATATTTCATAAATAAATAAAATATTGAAGCAACACGAGTTGTTTATCATATTAGTGAGTATGTCAATTTTTTTCTTCCCATCTCATTATTTTTTCTCATTTTTGATGCATCCGGGCTTGTCCTGAGTGAATCTAATGGAATACTAAATCACTGTTGTGACTTAGTGATTAAAAGGGTGCACGGATTTTTGATATAACATTCTATATATTTAGGATGGTGATTTCCTAGAAAATGTATCAAGCTTTTACCATGTTTAATTAATAAAAGAAAAGTGATGTGTTTTAAGGGCTCTCTCATTCTGCTTTAAAAATAAGAGACACAATTAGTCCTTTCTAAGACTAGGTTCAAATATAATTTCCCAATTGCATTGTTCAACAGGTTTGGAGTTCTGACACGGAACAAGTGCCGGCGTGGTGGGCGGTGCCATCGTTTCCTGTGCACCGAGCCCCACGGTTACAGAGGCCCCGCGCTCTTCCCCACAACAATTAAGCTGATTGCCAGGGGAGGGTGCAGGGCATGTGTAACTCTCTTACCTTCTCCTTCACCATCCCTTCGTGCAGGGTCCCTAATCATGGTGCGGTGGCATCAAATGGCGTTGAGTTGCCATGACAAAGGGCCGTCATGTGACGTCGTGCTGTGTCACGTTGCTATGGCATAGCAACGTGAAGTCCCATTGCCATGGCAATGCAACGCCATTTGACGTCTCAGCGCAATGATGAGGGAACCTGCAGGAAGAGGTGGCGGAGGAGAAGGTAAGAGTCCCCGTACGACATGCACCAAGTCTGGGAATATTCCCAGCGGCCCTGCACAGAGCCACTACATTTAAGGCACCCGAACAACTGGAGAGGACAGATGTTCTCTGTATGTGCAAATAAAGTATACAGTATATTATACCCGTCATATCCAGGAAGTAAGACATCAGGATCCATAATGGTTTTCAAAATGATTCTGGTCCCATCCTTTTCAGCAATAGTCACTTTGTCAAAATTCAAAATAAGAACATTGTCCACTGGAGGCCTGAAAAACATGTCTGTGAAACAATACTTGGAGCTTCACAAATGAATGTAACTTGTAAATGATTACAGAATAGGAAACACATTATTTAGGGCTCCACATCACACATCTGTCGAGTAACACTGTGTCTATGAGGCAATTTGCCTTACAGGAATGTATCAGAAAGAGAAGAGTAGTGATACGGGAGATCACTGGCGAGATCTCACCTAGAGTACGGGGTTCAGTTGTGGAGACCAGATCTCCGGAAGGATGTAAATAAACGGAGGACGAAGGGACACTGAGATGGTGCATGATCCACAGCAACTAGCTTTCAAGTATATACAGGGACTCAGCACAGTACGGGAGGGAAGCATATTTCAGAGAAAGAGGAGAGCTAGAACAAGAGATCGTTCTCTGACGCGGGAGGGTGGCAGGCTGAGGGGAACTGTGACAAAGTACTTCTACAGGGAGAGGGTGGTGGATTCGTGGAATAGCCTCCCAGCAGAGGTAGTAGGTGCTAATACATTAAAGCAGGGAAACGCAAAGTTTTTAACCTGCGCCCCCCCCCCGGCTTCTTACCTCCCGGCTCACGCCCCCCCCCCTCCTCCTTGGCTCCGGCATCAAATTACGTTGCAGTGCGGTGCCATGTGATGTCACGTTGCCATGGCAACACAAAGCCACGTGACCCCGCAGCATCATTTCACGATGGTTACCATGGCGATGTGTCGCCGAAGACCAGGTAGGAGAAGCTGCAGAGGCCTCTCGCGGGCTCCCCCGGCATTTAATTTAATTACGTGTGTATATGTGTGTATATGTGTGTATATATATATATATATCTATATCAAGAAGCAGAGTAATGCACAGTTTACCAAACTATTGTTGTTATTTTTTCCATATTAATTGCCTTCCCTTCACCAGATATTTGGCGGTCACTGCGGTGCGTTACAAGCACAGAGGGCCCGTCTCAACCATCTTAGATGATTTCATTTTTTTTATTATTAAATATTTATGCTCCTGCATATTAACCAAAACCTTAAGTACATTCAATTATTTAACAGTTCCCATGTATTATACAATCAGTTTCCAGTGCGGTAAAGTGCCACTAGCCATGTCATTTTCACCCAGAAATAGTTGACATATGTGTTGAATGCATTTAGCTTTTTATCAGTTGTCAAGTAATAATACTGCAGTAGAGTGATAACATTCACCAGATGTCACCAAGTGCAAATGAGAATAGCAAGGGTACCTGGGTGTATTCCATATAACATGGAGGAGTAGTACGTTATATTGTCCATTTTGCACTCCCTGCATCTCCAAACGTGAGATGCCTGAGAGAGCCATGGAAGGAGGTAAGGATAATAGAATGGAATGTATCACGTTTGCGTGTTGGGTAATCTCAGCACACATGCATGCGTGTCACATGCAAGAAGCTTGACCAAGCTTATTACATTTCACACGAACGTTTAATGCAGCAATCGGGGCTGTTGGGGTCACCCGGTTTCTGACAGCATAAGTTTCTCCCCGAGTGGCCCCTGTTACCATCTTTATTTACTAGCAAACCAAAACTTTAACAGGGTCTATTTTATCAAACTCTCCCAGCGGCAAAAGTGGAGCAAGTGCTTTATATGGGAATGTTTTCTATGAGAAATCTGGTGCTATTTCTTGCTCCAATGCTGCACCCGTTTTGCAGCCAGGAGACCCAGCTGTCTTGGGGTACTGGGGGGTCCCTGAAAGTAAGCCAAGTCAGATAATATTAAAGAATACACTTCTGGAGTGACTGCTGTTTTAATGGATGTCTTGTCCCATTTCACAGGACTATGATACATGTCAAACTACATTTTAGAATATTTCCCTGATTACATTTTGAGTAAAAATATAATAAAATACAAATGTGCATTATCTACAGTCTGCTAGTAAACAAGCATGTTTAATTCTTCTGTGATCTCCCAAATTCAGTTTAACAGCTACAAACCTCTTGAGTACTGCCACATATATCGTCACAACTTCATAAATCAACAGTGTGTGGATTGTAAATAACTGTATATAACACAGTATATTTTATCTGCTTTAAGCACCTACATTTTTTCAAGCCTGATCCTAACAAAAATACTATTTGTTGGTTAGTATTATATGTGTATATATACTCACTATGGCTGTTTCCGCTCCTACGCAGAACAACAGCTTGCAGATGTTCTAGGTAATGCAAGAAGGCTTTGCAGCAATCAGCTGACTACGACATGTGTGCACTTTGGCTGGAGGAAAACTAATTTCCCATGGTTCTTGTGATAATGCACCGAGGTCCCCTGAGATGAAAAGTAATCATAACATCCTACCTTACCTATAATGACTGACCCTTACTGAGAATGGAAGCCGAGGTGGAGGAGCAGTGATGGTAAAAGTGTTACAGAAACACCAGCTTTTTTATGTGCCGGAGTAAAAAATTTGTTTCTGTGTTGTCAGCAAACATTGAAAGGACGGGGGCATTGAGATAAACAAAAAGCGCAAATGAGGGGGAGGTGCTGGTTAAGTGTGCTCTCCGTGTAAGTCACTTTTTAGTAACCGCATATGAAAGAGCAACACATTGGAGACTATATTTTATATTGTAACAACAAATCGTCAGTTCCTTTTCATTTCAGAAACGTCGAACCCAGAGACAGCTGATCCTTTTCTGATTTTTGAAATTGCAAACGATCCACTTTCCAGCGTATAGAAGGACTGAAGGATTTGTGTCCGTAGCGCTGCTTTCCTGTTACAAGCCGCGCACGTCTTACCTTCACACTTTGCCATGAAATAAAGGGGTTATCCCTCCATATTACATTATTGCATGGCCGTTTGTCTGGTGCAGGGGCGGCCAACCCCAGTCCTCAAGGGCCACTAACAGGTCAGGTTTTCAGGATATCTCTGCTTCGGCGCAGGTGGCTCAATCAGTGGCTCAGTCGAAGACTGGCCAGTGCTGAAGCAGGGATATCCTGAAAATCTGAACCCTTTGGGAGCCCGAGCCCCTGATTGAGCCACCTGTGCTGAAGCAGGGATAGCCTGAAAACCTGACTTGTTGGTGGCCCTTGAGGACTGGAGTTCCTCTGAGGACCTCTGATCGATGGCTTCTGAAACAGCCATAGATGGGGACTGTGAATTGTACTAGCCGTCTGTGTGCAGCTCCTCAACTGCACAATAACCCCCGACAGCCTTAGGCCAGGTCCCCCGCTGGCTACTGCAGCGGACGCCGCAGGGCCAAGAGCCGCCCTACAATGGGGCCGGGGCCGCTGCGAGGGGGGGGTCGCCACGCTGCGCCGACAGAAACTCCTGCTCTCAAGAAAATTGAGATCAGGAGTCGTGACGGAGCACTAGGCCACGCCCCTCAGCGGTTCAGCCAATGAGGGCAAACCTGCTGGGTGACGTCACGGTCGCGCCCCCGTCACTCCCCCGTCACACCGCCCCCCCTGCAGCCCTCTGCAGACTTGGGAACTCGGCTGCACGTGCCGACTGCCTCGCAGACGAGCGTGCAGCGCAGCGTGCAGCGCAGCGTGCAGCGGGGCCGCAGCCTTAGCATCATTTCCGTTTGTGTTGCATTTATTCTTTCACAGTAAAAGTATTTAGGAACAATAAAAGGAGAAATGCATCATGGGAGGAGCAACTTAGAAATGACTGATTTTTTTTTAAACATTGAAAATACATCATTTGCCCCTTTCTGTCGCCGTCTCTCTATTTGACACTATTGACAATATTATATTTTGACCGCTCGTTACCCTCGTGCATCAAGAACGTGACACGCAGATCATAGAAAATGCCCACCCCATTAATATGCAATATGTGTAAAAAGCACCATTTTTGCTTAGATGCCCGTTTCTATATTTTAGGTAGTTTTATTTTTATTTTTTGGAAGTGTATCAAATAATATTGTTCTACCTGCCTAATGACTGAAAGTGTCAATCTAACACTCTTACAGAAAAGAAAACATTTACTTATCCTCGGCATACGCACGTACACCTAAAAAAAAATGTTCACAGTTAAAAGGAATAAAAACTCGCGGTTACGTGATGCCGCTGGAAACCTGGCTCAGACGAGCAAATTCTTCTCATTATGGCAACGACCTGAGACGGAACATGTGATCTGGTTTAACACACGAGAGTGAGAGCTGCATTTACCATCGTTACAGTGGAATAAGACGAGTGGGATCATTCTTACCGCTATCTATAGCGGGTCTGTATCAAATGGTTGCTAACAAATAATACTCCTTCGGTATCATTTCACGCTTAACAAATAATACTCCTTCGGTATCATTTCACGCTTAACAAATAATACTCCTTCGGTATCATTTCACGCTTTACAATGCTCTAGATATCATTCCATGTCCAAATGCTAAACTGTTGCAGAGCATGAATTTAATATTACAAATGTAACAATATATTCGTTTTGCCAGTAACGCCTCAATACCTGGAGCAGGCAACAATGCATAACGCTAGTGTATGACCACCAAGTATGATCACTAAGCAGTGACAGACGTAATCACGTGGGTACTTTGCCTAAAGTAATTTTAAAACAAACATTTATATTTATTTAAATTCTCTTTTGGAAATAAAAGGAACATAGCCTAGTCCTTCAGAGTTCCTGACCCGTGGTTGTTTTTTTTAATTCTAAGAACTTTTATTTATTTATTTATTTTTATTAACTGCACGCTCCTTTTTAGATAGTAAAATCTTTCAACGCCGATCTGGTTAAATATGATCCTTGGGTCCGCGACATCAGAGACCTGCGGATCTATTTTATTAGCATGCGGGAACTTGGTATTATTTTGTACACAACATTGTGTTTTGGTCTTTATTGTACTGCGTTGTGGAATATGTTGGTGCCATATGAAGAAATGGTTAAAAACAAACGGAAATCAGTTTAGATCTTTTGAAACTGAAAGAGCCCCGGAGGAAACACCCAGGAGCAAAATTAAATATCACTACTTTCATTTTCTATGTTTGGTTAAAAAAAAAAAAGAAGAAGAAGAATAGGAGAAGACGGGCGCTTAAAGATGCTTTTCAATTACCATCCATTTCTCTCTTAAAAAGGAAGAAAAACAGAGGAGTGGAAAGCGGGTCAGGGCAGCCTGTGACAATGACAGTGTGATGGGTTGGGACCCCTGTGGCGTTTCCATCTGCTATCATTAAGGTGACTATTCAGACATGAAAAAATGCCTCTTGCTGTGCTGACAGGCAGGCGTCAGGAACTATGACAAGGCATTAAGACTAAGTCAGGGAAAGGATTGTCATATTCGGCAAACCAGCAATCCCTCCAACAGAACCCCAGCTATTTCACTGGAATTGTAAAGCGGATCCTTCGTCTGGAGGGGCGGTAACCCCTTCCTGACTGGAGCGCCATCTTTTGGGTGTCACTCCTCGCGTTCCTTGTCCGTCCTCCGTGCTGCCATCTCAGCTTTCTGTCACCCTTCCTCTACAACAGGGGCGGGCAACGCCAGTCCTCAAGGGCCACCAAACAGATCAGCTTTTCCGGCTATCCCTGCTTCAGCAGAGGAGGTGCAGTCTTGGACTGAGCCACAGATTGCGCCATCTGTGCTGAAGCAGGGATATCCTGAAAAGCTGACCTTTTTAAGCCCTTGAGGACTGCGGTTGCCCGCTCTTGCTCTATAACGTATTGCATGCTTGTACTGCAAAGTGCTGCCCGCATGGTTGGCACTGTGAAAAGGAAAGATCCAGCGCTCCACGGATTTGCAAAAGTATCAAATTTATTGCGCCATACACAACGACCGTTTCGACCTTAAGTCGACTTTTTCAAGTGAACCAGCAGCAGCGGTAGTACTGTTTTGTTTTTTGACTAATGGTGTGCAGCATATCACTGTTCATTTGACTCATGGTTGGCACAGCATACAAAAAGCCAATCGTACTACTAATAATATCATACATACAATGCTCCTACCTGTAGTCTCCCCCGTAAGAAACCCAGACTTTTTGCTCGTTCTGCAGGGACAGCGGATTCCGAATTTCTTGCCCTTTCTCGTCGAAAAGCCGGGCCGGTCGGCGGCCTGGGAGATCAGAGTCAGCGCAACGCTGGATAGTTTTAAGGAGCTGGCGAGGAGTAAAAAAAAATAAAAGTAAAAAAAAAAAAAAAGATAGGAAAACGCTCGGCTGTGCCAAATCCTCTTTACTCACGTTACCGACGAAGTCCAAACACATGGTAATTAAATTCATATACAATGTTAACGGGAGTGTGAAATGACTGCAATGTTTATCCCAGTGCAGAGTAACAAAATGAGGACAGGCTTTTAACCAGCAGGGGGTGCAACAGGATTATGATTGAGCTCTGACCCTTTGGCATGGCGGCTGAAAGCTAATTTGACAGTTGTACAGAACAAGCGTTACGCTGAGATACACTGTAACGGGCCCTTTGTAAAAGGTTGCCTCCTCGGTTTTTCCCCCTTTCCGCATTATGCATTTCATTTTGTTAGTGTGTTTGCTAATGGGTTTTTTTTTTTCAGGGGGGTTACGTTGCAAAACCAAGCAGAAATCAATGAGGAGGCCCTCACCTCACAAGATGCTGCGTGCGGGTATTTTCCCAGTTAAGGCAGCCACGTTGTGTACACATGACACAGAGGTTACCGACGTCATTGTGGCATCATGGTATATCGGCGTGCCGCTGCGTCACAATATAGTCTTGCAACGCTGATGCTCGCACAATATCGCTCACACGTATTGGTGTTTTCCGTACGCGGCCCTTGCTGATGCTCACATCTGTATAATATGTATGTATATCTTTATTCATATAGCGCTGTCCATGTACACAGCGCGTCGCAGCAGTAATACACGTGACGTGATAATATAACACATAATGGGAATAAGCGCTTCAGACATAAAAGTAACATTAGGAAAAGGAGTGCCTGCCCCGAAGAGCTTACAATCTATAGTCACTCTTTTATTACATATATGCCAGAGAGGCCGGCAACGTAATCCGCTGCCAGCCCGCTCTGGTTCTCATGGGGTTAAAAGCTGAACTATTCATGGAGAAGGGCCCGTTAAGAATGGTGCGTGCGTTTCACGTAAACACAAATCACTTCCTTTTCAAAGAGAACTGCTGCCATTTAGCAAGCTCACAGCACTCATTATTTGTTACGTGCCCATCCTCGCGATAGCAGGAACGGTTAGATTCCATGTTATCTTGGGTGAGGGAAGCAGAAAACAAACACACAGACTTGTGCACGACCGAATCTCCAGTTTATAGTTGCGTATTCAGCTGAGACAATGAACAAGAGCGAAGAGGATTTTCACCACAAATTTAACTTCATTTACAAAATATACTCTAACATAGCTACACCCGTGTTGTGCTAACCCCTAATATAACTATATATATATATATATATATATATATATATATATATATATATATAAACGTGCAAACACAAGGAATATCTTCTAAAGAACAAACACAGCGCCATTGGGATCCTGGGACCGTCACTTGAAAGTACCGCTCAAAGAGTGACTACGTTCAGTGACAAATAAACGGGAAGAATATGTTAGTAATGGGCGTACAAATGTATGTTTTTAAAGAGTATGCCAGCAGAGGTTGCTAAATGCAAACCAAATTATTAAGACCTACAATTCTTCTTCTGCATTCACATATGAAAAAAATAACAAATATCACAAGTTAAAAACGTCAACATATAAATGTCGAGTGTACAGTACACACATTGAGGGGTTTGGTTATTTATTTCTATTGCTTACTTGAGTGAGTGAAAAGAAGTAAATAATACATATCGATTTATTTCCCAGTGACGCAAAACTAAATTGTTGGCAATAATTTTAACAGTGTCAAAAATGTGTTCACATTCTTACTAATAACAGTATCAGACTTGTGTTCATAATGCATTAGATTTAAATAGTCCTTTAAGTCTCTTTTGCAGCAGCAAATATTTCAGTGCTTCAATAATAGCTGCAGGTGGCAGTTGTCTGAAATGAAATGACGGTCTTCGTGGACCATCACCAAAATCATAGAGAACCACCTTTATAATGTGAACACCACAGAGCAGCCTTACCTTTAACCCCCAACTAAAGAGAATAAGGCCAGAAAGACAATCACATGTGGGGGCGGGTGTCAAGGTTCCGCGACCGCTGGGAGAGTAGGGAAGAAGGTTGGACAATGGGAAGACTTGGTGAGCCAAGTCTCATCTGCCGTCCTTTGATGAATGTCTATCAGCTTTCCTGGAGCCGGCAAACTTCACAAAAATAAATATTTGGGTGCCTTGGAGAAAGGGTTCGCCCACCCAATGATGGGACGCACCAATCCTAGGCTTTGTTTCGGGTGCCCCTTCTAATTTTTGTAGATATGTATAACACTTACTGGTTGAGCCTCAACGATGCCATCTACGATGCCCCTAACCCAATCAACTGCTGGAAACCCACCCCACCAATTCTGTTACCGAGACAAGATGAGGGTCACCAAAAGCATGCACTTTCAGAAAGCCCTACCTCCGGCATGGTGGCCTCGGAAGGATGGCGAGAGATACTTTCCAGCTCTTTCTTGCTGATATAAACCAGGGAGCCACCAGTGTCCTTGCCATTTTCATAAACCTGTAAAAGCAGAGTCACACCATTATTATGCTGAAATATTGAATGTTCACGCAGTAAAACAAAACTGTGATTAAAGCAGCAAAACGTGAAAAATCCTATGTTTTTTTTTTTTAATAAATAATTTCTGTAGTATTAGATAATACGGTCTGCGTTATTTTTCATCAACTACAAATAATTTTTTTAATGGACTGATCCTCATGTGGTTGCTACAGAAACTATTTAGAAAATCATATCCACTTCATCTTTTGAAACAGGGTCTGATACACCATTTTGAGCTCTGCCCCATGGCAACAAAGTATCACAAACAGATCTGTTTCTGTGTTCCAAACAGCAAACTGTCTATTACGCTGAAAGCTTTAAAAATAATGTGTTACACTTAGTAATATAATGTTACATATCAGCAGCAGCATTTCACAGGCTGCAGCACAAAGTCAGAAGGCGGCCATTTCGTTAGGCACACAATCAGGATTTTGACAAATTTATAACAGGAGCACCAAACGACTGCCAGCTTAGGTACGAATGTAGAATTATACACTGTCACATGCTTTACATATACAAATAAGAGAAAAACAAAAAGGAGAGGGGAATATAGTATTGCTGCTGCAACTATTTATACATATACACACACAATATATATAGACATATAGACACACAAACACACATACATATACATATATATATATATATATATATATTATATATATATATATATATCTTGTATAGTCTTTAAACTGCTTACATGGAGTGTGAAAACAACATCTGCAGTAGGCTTACATAAAGAGCGCCTCCTCTGACAATGCGACATCTGGCTGCGAAACGCGTAAGCAGTTGTGCACGGGAGTTTGCATTGTATGTAAGTCTATTTATTTCTGTCCCTATGCCAGCTTTTCTATTTTTGTTTAGATGAAATAAAGTAAGATATTTTAAGAAGACTGTTTGGATGCCCGATAAAATCTTTCCTCTGCTGCTGCTTATATAGCAGAGAGCGGAGAGGGTGTAGAAGCTTGCGATCTCCGTTGTATCCGGGAGCAGTATCTTTGTTTGCTGCTGAAAATAACATCTATCTGCTTCATTCACTGAAAGGATTACATTGCAAGAATGATACAATGAATATGTGGCTTTGGTGTTTAACAAATCCTGGTGCAGGTGAAAAGGTTTATTACCAGTATGTGTCTGCAGATATGTCCCAGCAATGAAGTTAGTAAATGTTTAGCTACTTGTATTGATTAATCACCCACAGTAGATACAAATGTGGGGAATACATCATGCAGAAAGGTTGTAGAACAGACTAAAAAAAATAAAAGAATAATATATGTGTCGAGCATAATCCAAAAGGTTTTTCATTTTACTGATTGACATTACTCGTTGTCCAAGAGCCCTGAGCCAATATTATATTTTATCTGTTACAATGTAAGGACTTTAGCTGTATGGAAAAAATGGACAAGCTATATGACTCAATGCCAAGGTATCTACAGTACAGGCATACCCCGCATTAACGTACGCAATGGGACCGGAGCATGTATGTAAAGCGAAAATGTACTAAAAAAGTGAAGCACTACCTTTTTCCCACTTATCGATGCATGTACTGTACTGCAATCATCATATACGTGCATAACTGATGTAAATAACACATGTGTAACCGGCTCTATAGTCTCCCCGCTTGCGCAGAGCTACGGTACAGGTAGGGAGCCGGTATTGCTGTTCAGGACGTGCTGACAGGCGCATGCGTGAGCTGCCGTTTGCCTATTGGGCGATATGTCCTTACTCGAGAGTGTACTTAAAGTGAGTGTCCTTAAACCGGGGTATGCCTATATATAGGTCTTGTGGCTGTTTTTAAACAATGATCAAACAGGTGAAGGTCCAAAGACCACAGTATATAAGCCAATAAATACTTGAAAAATAAGCTTCAATATCTGTTATCTGCAGAAATAATGACGCTTTTTCTTACATTTGTACTAAAGTAAAAAATGTATTTAGTTTTTTCGTTAAAACTATCAAAACCCATTTCTGATTTTAACACACACACACACGTTATATAATTAATTTTATTAATAGAACATTCAATACGTAATGTTTAAATAATAATACAAATCCTAATAAAATGCAAAACATGTTTCAAACTGACTTTTTGTTATCTAGGGCCTTGTGTTTTGTTGCATTTTGCTATTTGATTCTTTCATAAGAACATTAAAAGAAACAAGACGTAAATAATGAGAAAAATAAACCTACTTCGTTCTTATATAAGAAGCAAAGAGAATGCTTTTGCTTTTTGGAAGCATTTAATGTTGGGAATAGATCTGGCTTTAATCCCTTTACTTTGGATTACACATTTGAAGGGAGGTTTGATGGCAGGAATGAGAAGTGTTAATACCAATAGCAGAGAAATCATATGCTATACACAGTAAAGAACACCTGAAACAAGGTGTGAGCTTATTCAAGCTTCACACTTTGCCAGATAGCTGTATACTGTTTTCTTAACATTATTTGCAATAATAACTATTTTGTTCTATCTTTGCACACAGCAGTCCTATGCAATCATACATTACAAACCATAACAATACTTTAAATCATGTAATATATTGTTGAGCAAATGCCTGTCTCGCACGGAAGGGGTTAACGCGACAAAATAAAAACATGTACACAGGCTGAACATCAAAAACAAATTATGTGTGTGTGTGTGTGTGTGTGTGTGTGTGTGTGTGTGTGTGTGTACAGTAATTGACCCCACTGGTCACATGGCAGGAGGCAAAGCTGAAACAAAATAATCTCCTTTTAGCTCAGCTAAGGATGTTCAGCACCAACCCCCTCATTCATCGCTGCTCCGAGGTTCATATCATTTGCAATAGGACATTAGGAAGCAATTCTACTAAGAATTCCTTTTCTGCGCAATGCTCTTATGTTTCCAAGTTAGAGAATGAGAAAACAAGGTCTATGGTTAAACTGCACACAAACTGCTGTGTACTCTGTTACTATATTACATCGTTACATAGTAATAATACATAGTTACATAGTAACATTACATCGTTACATATAGTTACATGGTAATATTACATCGTTACATGGTAATATTACATAGTTACATAGTAATAATACATAGTTATATATAGTTACATAGTAATATTACATAGTTACATGGTAATATTGCATCGTTACATATAGTTACATGGTAATATTACATCGTTGCATAGTAATAATACATAGTTACATAGTCACATATAGTTACATAGAAATATTACATAGTTATATGGTAATATTGCATCGTTACATAGAAATATTACATAGTTACATATAGTTACATGGTAATATTGCATCATTAGATAGTAATATTACATTGTTACATAGTAATATTACATTATTACATATAGTTACATAGTAATATTACATCGGTACATAGTAATATTACATTGTTACATATAGTTACATAGTAATATCACATTGTTGCATAGTAATATTACATAGTTACATATGGTTACATAGTAATATTACAATCGTTACATATAGTTACATAGTAATATTACATCGGTACATAGTAATATTACATTGTTACATATAGTTACATAGTAATATTACATTGTTGCATAGTAATATTACATCGTTACATATGGTTACATAGTAATATTACATTGTTGCATAGTAATATTACATCGTTACATATGGTTACATAGTAATATTACAATCGTTACATAGTTACAGTTACATAGTAATATTACATCATCACATAGTAATATTACATCGTTACATATAGTTACCTAGTAATATTACATTGTTACATATGGTTACATAGTTACATAATAATATTACATCGTTACATAGTAATATTACATTGTTACATATAGTTACACAGCAATATTACATCGTTACATAGTAATATTACATTGTTATATATAGTTACACAGTAATATTACATCGTTACATAGTAATATTACATTGTTATATATAGTTACACAGTAATATTACATCATTACATAGTAATATTACATCGTTACATATAGTTACATAGTAATATTACATCGTTACATAGTAATATTTCATCGTTACATATAGTTACATAGTAATATTACACCGGAACAGAGTAATATTACATTGTTACATATAGTTACATAGTAATATTACAATCGTTACATATAGTTACATAGTAATATTACACCGTTACACAGTAATAGTACATTGTTACATAGTAATATTACATCATTACATATAGTTACATAGTAATATTACTGTACATCATTACATAGTAATATTACATTGTTACATAGTAATATTATATTGTTACATAGTAATATTACAGCGTTACATATAGTTACATAGTAATATTACTGTACATCATTACATAGTAATATTACATTGTTACATAGTAATATTACAGCGGTACATATAGTTACATAGTAATGTTACATTGTTGCATGGCAATATTACATCGTTACATATGGTTACATAGTACTATTACAATCGTTACATATAGTTACATAGTTACATGGTAATATTACATTGTTACATAGTAATATTACATTGTTACATATAGTTACATAGTAATATTACATCGTTGCATATTAATATTACATCGTTACATATGGTTACATAGTAATATTACAATCGTTACATATAGTTACATAGTTACATAGTAATATTACATCATCACATAGTAATATTACATCGTTACATATAGTTACATAGTAATATTATATTGTTACATATGGTTACATAGTTACATAATAATATTACACCATTGCATAGTAATATTACATCGTTACATATAGTTACATAGTAATATTACATCGTTACATAGTAATATTACATAGTTACATAGTAATATTACATTGTTACATTAAGTTACATAGTAATATTACATCATTACATAGTAATATTACATTATTACATAGTAATATTACAACATTACATAGTAATATTACACCGTTATATAGTAATATTACATCATTACATAGTAATATTACACCGTTATATAGTAATATTAAATCGCTACATATAGTTACATAGTTACATAATAATATTACATTGTTACATAGTAATGTTACATAGGTACATATAGTTACATAGTAATATTACATTGTTACATAGTTACATGTTAATATTACATCGTTACATAGTAATATTACATCGGTACATAGTAATATTACATCGTTACATAGTAATATTACATTGTTACATAGTAATATTACATCGTTACATAGTAATATTACATAGTTACATAGTAATATTACATCGTTACATAGTAATATTACATCGTTAGATATAGTTACATAGTAATATTACATAGTTACATGTAGTGACATAGTAATATTACATCATTACATAGTAATATTACATAGTTACATGTAGTGACATAGTAATGTTACATCATTACATAGCAATATTACATAGTTACATATAGTTACATAGTAATATTACATTGTTACATAGTTGCGTAGTAATATTACATAGTTGCATAGTAATATTACATCGTTACATATAGTTACATAGTAATATTACATCGTTGCCTAGTAATATTACATCGTTACATATAGTTACATAGTAATATTACATCGTTACATAGTAATATTATATCGTTGCATAGTAATATTACATCGTTGCATAGTAATATTACATCGTTGCATAGTAATATTACATCGTTACATAGTAATATTACATCGTTACATAGTAGATGATCAACCTCAAGTTTAACCTATGCTAAATTTAGTGTTTTTGCAGAATAAAACTGATAAAACAATTATTTGTCTAGGTACGAACAATAATTAATAATCTGCTCGATAACGAATATATTGTTTTCTAAATGATTAATCGTTGACAGCACGTCTTGTTATTTAAGCCTCTAATCCAGGGGTGTCAAACTCAGTCCTCAAGTGCCACCAACAGGCCAGGTTTTATGGATATCCCTGCTTCAGCACAGGTGGTGCAGTCTTTGACTGAGCCCCTGATTGAGCCACCTGTGCTGACGCAGGGATATCCATAAAACCTGACCTGTTGATGGCCCTTGAGGACTGAGTTTGACACCACTGCTCTAAACGGTGTCTATTTTTCCTATCTGTGCTTGATTTGAACTATACGTGTGATTCTGGGACCCCCAGGCGTGCACCAGACATAGAAAACTGCCCTCAATACATTTGCAACATTTTAAGCGTTTTTGTTTTTAATACCAAATTAAATTCACCAAACCTCAAAGGGCAAATAATGTCGCCAAATGAATAAACTTACTGCAAAATATTGCCAGCCAGTGAGCAAATTCTGGTGTGTGTGTGTGTCCTGTGTATAGTCTCAGCCTTAAGCCAACATAGCGATTTTTACAGAATTTTGCCAATTAGCATATTAAGTGAAATTGCAACGCACGTTGATTTCATTTTTTTGCCAGATCGCTTGTGAACACGGAGTCAGGCGCAGCTTTTGTTACAACTCAAAAATGGTCTCATTGTGCACAGCTTGCAGCCTGACGGGAAAGTTTTGTGCAACCTATTCAATGCCAACAAAACGAACGACACAATAATGTTTCATCCACATCATCGGGATAAGGTGACATTAAATAAAAAAATATATCATCTGCCCTCCCGTGTTCAATTTTGCTGCAGTTCTTCTTCTGTATTTGCAAGTTACGGGCACATTCTGCAGCGCTGTGTAATCCTTGTGCTCGTACAATGTGACATCACAACGGGAATGTCATACAAACACTGCAAAACAGAAACCTCATTACCTGTAATATAACATATGCTGCCGGGGACATGTCATAACAGCGCGGGAAGAAACAGGTTATTAACTCAGTATTTTTCACCGAAATAAAAAATGCCTAAAAGGATTATTTTTGGTCACACTTCCAAACTGCTAATTGTGGGTACAGGGAAGAAAATCTTTGCATGAAGGATCTAAAGAACACACCAAAGAGATGTAAATATATAGATATGCTGTGTAGATATAGAGATAGATAGAGAGATCGTATACATTTAAAGATACACATACTTATACTGTTGTTGGAGAAAATACTAGCTGCTTCCCCAAAAATATTTCTAGTGGGACGTTAGAATCTGCAGGGGGGGTCAACTCCAATCCTCAAGCCCCCCTCCAACAGGTCAGGTTTTCAGGATATCCCAGCTTCTGCACAGGTGGCTCAATCACAGGCTCAGTCGAATACTGAGCCTCTGATTGAGCCACCTGTGCTGAAGCAGGGATTCCCTGAAAACCTGACCTGTTGGGTGGGTTTGAGCCCCCCTGCCCTTAAAGGGTCATGATTATCATTGCACGGCATCTCCATGCAGATCCTATAATATATATATATATTTTATATATATATATATATATATATATTTGTCATAAACTACTACTAATATATATATATATATATATATATATATATATATATATATATAATATATATATATATATTTGTCATAAACTACTACTAATATATATATATATATATATATATATTTGTCATAAACTACTACTAATATATATATATATATATATATATATTTGACATAAACTACTTGTATAAAAATAATCAGAGAAACATGTACATATGTGCATGAAATCCTTGTCACTGCAAGGCTAGCCAACATATTCCCTTTATTTGTGGGCTTTGTCTGTGAGCATTCATACAAATGCCTGTCTCTGGCTTAAACATAAGATATCTTCTCTATCTACATATTACTTTTCTCTAAACAAATGGCATTATCTGCTCACTGATAGATGCAGTACGGTGAGAGTTAATATTTTCCCTTTAGATTGCTATGTACTGTAGGTCATGGGGGTGCTCAACTCCAGTCCTCAAGCCCCCAACCCCCCTCCAACAGGTCAGGTTTTCAGGATATCCCAGCTTCAGCACAGGTGGCTCAACCAGTCCCTGCTTCAGAACAGGTCTTTGACTGAGCTTCTGATTGAGCCACCTATACTGACAGCAACTGATTAAGCCACCTGTACTGAAGCTGGGATATCCTGAAAACCTGGCCTGTTGGGGGCGGGGGGGGGGGGGGGCTTGAGGACTGGAGTTGAGCCCCCTGCTCTAGGCAACCTACTTTTTTTTTTTAAATAAATGCATGGTAAGGGGGAATTTGTGAAAGGTTCGCTGCAGATCAGTTCTGCTGCAAAATACTGCCCGATTTATAAATGACGCTGGCTACTGTTTTCAGGGGGATTTGGCACATACAAACGTGGAGTCATTCTTATCCCTATAACAAAAACATGTTTACTGTCACTTTGATAAATGGCACAAAAAAAAAAAAAGAATTTTTATTCTGCAATACTGACAATTACACAGCAATCTCAATGCACATGTCATTTAAAGTGACAAGTCCGCATGGTTAGGTTCTTAACTTCAGAGTTATTACAACTGTTGTGCTTCTGGGAATAAACACCCGCACAAGACAAATGTCCGATCTCCTGCACCTTTCTGCGCACACATTTGTTTTTCATGGGCTAATGCAGGGGAGGCCAACTCCAGTCCTCAAGAGCTACCAATGGGTCAGGTTTTCAGGATATCCCTGCTTTAGCACAGGTGGTATAGTCGAAGACAGCCACTTGTGCTGAAGCAGGGATATCCCAAAAACTTGACTTCTTGGTAAAATCTTGAGTTTTTTCATGTGTGTTCATTGGTATCGATGAGGGGTATTGGTATCGATGAGAGGTATTGGTATCGATGAGATATTGGCATCGATGAGATATTGGCAACAATCCATTTCTACAGATAATCCAAACATTTCATACAAACAAATGACAAAATGTGATCGCACCTTACGTTGCAAATATACACCGATTTTACAATAATCTGTCATTTTTTTTTTGTCAGTGACAAAGTGACTTTTAAAGTGCCTGTGAAATGTTTAGCCAAGGTGGCGTATGTACAGCTAAATTCACACAGTTCTTGCAATGATTTCTAATACAAAGATGGTGAATACCTGCATCTGCCGTGCTTGTCCCTAATGGTCTGTTCATGCTTATTATGTTTTTATTATAAAATATTGTTTTAGGTATTTAACAAAGAGGCTTAAACAAAAACAAAAAAAAGGAGTGATCCTGTCCCCAATTTAAAACAAAATCTGCATTTGTTAAACATTGGGGCAAAGCTCCTGGAACATACTTTAGGGTGATGTGTGCAATATCTATCGCAGAACATATTATTGTATTATTCTATATTGTTCTGTGCCCTGAACACAGATAGAGAGAGAATGGTTCTAAATAAACACATGTCCATTTAGAAAGCAGCAGAAATGCAAGTGTGCAACTAAAGAGTAATGGGGGGAAAAGAAGTCGTGTTCCCGTCCTTCAGCGCCGTCTAACTTTGCCCACTGACCGTAATTTATACAATGATAAAAGACAAAAAAAAGATTTGCCTTCGCCAGCAGCTCTCTTAGCCCCATGAGGCCAACACAGCACTTGGTCATATATGAATAACATTAATGGGTGGGATGGAGGGAGATAAGTTGATGATACTTAAACGAGTGTTAATGAAAAACAGCCTGCGCTTTATATATGAGCGATAAAGGAAGTAGAAATAGCCGTGTTACTCTGCAACAGTGCAGAGTAATGAGTACTTCAGTATTAGGCGATACCGGTGTTATTTGGACTAACAATTTAAATTTTAGAGTTCTCCGCTCTGCTTCAGGTCAAATAATATAAGAGATACAAATATAACGTGGAATAAAAGATTTACAAATTGTTGCATTGTATTGCAGATACAAGGTGTTTTTAATTTCCCACATAGTAAAGTAATATATATATATATAGATATATATAAATATATCTATATATCTATATATATATATAGATATATAGATATATATATATATCTATATATATATATATATAATGTAATGCAAATGCATTTAGGCAAAGGGCTGAATGTATTACTTTGTTGCAATATACTGATTTGTAATATGATGCTGGCACCTCTAGCAGAAAATGTGAATTCAGTATTTCAATGAAAAACATGGTGATTATTTCAAACACTATAATGAAAGATGCGGTGGGATTTTCTTGCACATGGATTGTTAAGGAGACAACAAAGAAGGTGAAAAATAGAACTTTTTTTTATATTGTACGGGAACGATCACAAGCACAGGCTGGACGTCCTACTGGCTGGAGAAAGCCTCTGCAGTAATATTAGTGTGCCATTTTTTTTTGCTTGTTCCACCAAATACCATACAATGTTTATGATGGTATATAAAGTCATTAGGAGTGCAGAGGCAATACATTATTTAAATAAGACAATGCATGTTACGTATATATATTTTGTAAGAGTATATTAGCTCCTCGCTGTGTGTGAATCCCATTGTATTGCACGAGTAACAGAATAGTAACCAGCACCCACCTTTAGGTGCAGACCTTGGGGCAGTACAGTAACCAGCACCCACCTTTAGGTGCAGACCTTGGGGGAGAACAGTAACTAGCACCCACCTTTAGTTGCAGGCCCTGAGACAGAATAGTAACCAGCACCCACCTTTAGGTGCAGGCCCTGGGGCAAAATTGTTACTAGCACCCACCTTTAGGTGCAGGCCCTGGGGCAGAACAGTAATCAGCACCCACCTTTAGGTGCAGGCCTTGCGGCAGGACCGCGCTTCCTGGGAGCTCTTTAATGTGTTGGTAGAGATAAGTGGCGCACTGCTCTTGCTCAGCCTGTAATTGCGGGGCAAGTTTAGAGAGCTGTCCTTTGTGCTCCTTGATAGCTGTTTTCAATTCATCAATCAGCTCATTCACCTGAAGGAGTTAAATTACAAGAGCAGTTAGCACAATGTAATTGTTGATGTCATCCCGCGCAGACACAGGCTGGAAACGAAACACAAACAGTTGAAGGGAGAATTGAATTGTACGTTAGACTTGGTGTACTTATGAGATAATAATCAACGCTGCAATCTAGAAAATATTTAAATTAAACTAAGAATATTGAAGGCATGCGCTATAAAAAAAAAATCATGCATTTGCTATCTGAAATTAGTCTTTCATAAGAACATAAATGTATTCTGTTAGTTCAATGAAAATGTAACCTTTAGCATTGAAGCTGTAATTCAAAATAGAAGCATTGATTCGTAAAGTAAAGAAGAATGGATTTTCGCTAAGGTAGAATGGCAGTGAGATCAAGGAGAAGGGTTTAGGAGCCTAATGTACCTCTCAGTAGCTAATGTCCTACAAAATTAGTATAGTATAAAAAACATGTCACTCTGGATTCCGGGCCTCTGTACGCAGATTTTTAATCCCACCTCACAGCTAAATTGCAGTGAAAAGACTCATCTATATATAAAAAAAAAAAAATTGTACCATTCTAACATCAATATTTCAAGTTTAATCACTGTTCAAATGTAGGATCAAATCATTAACTCCAAAAACGCTCAGCAAAAACAGCTGATCACAGACCGAACGGAATAGAGATCGTCGCAGTAAAACCCTCAGATAGCCGAAATCAAGATTATATTATTTATGAGAATAAATCACAATATAAATCACAATAGTGGAAATGTTGAAGAGTCTCTAAAAGTATTATTCCACCCAAAATATTCAATTAATGGCGGATAAAATAGATCAAAATACAAAAGGGAAATTTAAAAGCCATTTACAACACAATATATCATATGGATGAACGAAATTGGGCTGCGTCTCTAAAAGCATGGATCCGTGCTGATGCTCTGGGGCTGTACTAAAGGAAGACAGAGAGATTTATTTATAAATAAAATTAAAGTGAGTCAATACAAGTTTAGGACTATTTTTAATGTTGGTTTGTTTTTTTTAATGTGTTTGGTGGCTTGAATCATGTTTTGATCAAAAGATGCAACCAAATGACTCCTTTGTCACACAGACTTAGGTCCTAAATGTAAACATCGCTAGTATATTTTAGCCCAAATTGGTAGGAGCGCAGGAATTGTTCTTTTGTTTTCTATATACTGTATGTAAGGCCAATACTTTTACCCGCAGCACACTTCCTAAAGGGAGGAGCGCAGGTAATACGTACAGTCTTCCACATATGTTTATCATCGTGTAGATGATTTCATAATAATTTTTCAAGTCCCTTACAGATATGGGGCAAAAGCATTTTTATTCACACCTGGGATAGGCTATATATTACAGGCCATATTAGGCATATAGGCTATTAATTACAGGCCATATTAGGCATATAGGGTATTAATTACAGGCCATATTAGGCATATAGGCTATTCATTACAGGCCATATTAGGCATATAGGTTATACATTACAGGCCATATTAGGCATATAGGCTATTCATTACAGGCCATATTAGGCATATAGGTTATACATTATAGGCCATATTAGGCATATAGGTTATACATTATAGGCCATATTAGGCATATAGGCTATACATTATTATATGCCATATTTACTAAATCAGTGCTAATCCATAGGACACTCCCAGTACTAGAAAACCCCTTACTGGCCATTTAGGGGAATGGGCTTGTAGGTACCTTCCAGCGCTGGAAGGTAGCAGAGCTTATTAAATATAGCCCCTATATCTTGCCATTAATGAATAAAACAGCTGAAAGGTGCAAAATTACAGGGATTGAAACATAAAAATAAGAGCAATATAAATACAAGGCTTCCATGCCAAATTGCCCGGTGTACATTACACACACACACTGAAAAGGACATTTCCGAGAGAAGTGCTGTATACAGACTAGAGACGGGGTGGCCAACTCCAGTCCTCAAGGGCCACCAGCTGATCAGGGTTTACGGATATCCCTGCTTCAGCACAGATGGCTCAATCAGTGGCTCAGTCGAGCCACCTGTGCTGAAGCTTAAAACGTGACCTGTTGGTGGCCCTTGAGGAGTGGAGTAGCACCCCCCCCCCATCCCCCTGTGCCCAATGGATCCCCAAGTTTGCCGGGAACTTCCAACAAAGAATATGTATTCGCGTATTCGCGTTTTGCTTGCTTTCAACAGGCCCCATAAGGGAACAATTGCACTAATATATTCAAACTAACAGCGCCGGGGACGTTTTCTCCGGGTGAATGTTTCGTTTTTATTTCGCGTGATCTTCCACGTGTGTTTAATGTATAGAATGATCATTTCGCTAAGGGACGGGCTTCACATAAAAGCACGTTCTACAGATATGGGTAGAATTTTTTTTCCCCCCGATTCACATTCAAACCGCTTCTTTTTATTATTTTCTTAGCTCTCAGATGTTGATAAAGTAGATTTAAAAAAAAAAAAAAATACTCGGGAATCTTTTTTTTTTTTTTTTCCTCTATTGCAAATCCTTTTTTTTTTTTTTTTTTCCCTTTTCTAAAAGAAATTCTGAATGGAAGTAAAAGGAGACAAAACTTGACCTCTGGTGATCTCCGCATTAATAGGTCTGTTCATAATTCAATCTGTTTGTGTGTAGAAGCATCCATGTGGAAACCTGCAGGCCTGGGACGCATAAAGACTCTCCCTTCAAACATTATCTGACCCTATCCTCGCTATTCACAAAAGAGGGCTTACGTATCCATACCTTGGAAAAAATACACACTTTCATTGTGCCAGAGACATTCTGCACATTTTACTGTGCTTTCTTTAGTAAAAACACAGCGTGCAAGGGGCATTTGTGCAGGAATTGGGTGGGTCTGCGGTAAATGAGTAGATTACCGCAGAAAAGGACTTGGGGGGAAACACCCTACACTGACCATGTGAAAGAAAAGAGGGTGGCCGTATGGGGTGGATTATGTTTTATTTTAATGTGTGGGCGTCCCACACATATCCACAGCTACTCTGCAAAGTCTAAGGCAGGTGTGAGCAACTTCAGTCCTCAAGGGCTACCAACAGGTTGCTGTTTTCAGGATGTCCCTGCTTCAGCACAGTGGGTGCAGTCTTCGGCTACTCTGCAAAGTCTAAGGCAGGTGTGAGCAACTTCAGTCCTCAAGGGCCACCAACAGGTGCGGTTTTCAGGATGTCCCTGCTTCAGCACAGGGGGTGCAGTCTTCGGCTGAGCCACCAGTGCTGAAGCAGGGATATCCTGAAAACCTGACCCGTGAAGACTGGAGTTGCCCACCTCTGGTCTAAGGTGTGCAGCATGTGTGGGAGAAAGTTTATCAATGTGAAGCTAAACGCCCCATAATTATTTTCAGCGGAGACGTCAGACTGAACACACACAATAAATATATATGCAATTATGCATGCCCTACAGTGTAAGAACTTCACGGTGTTAATCATGTTCCGTCTGTAATATGCATCTGAAAATGTGTTGCCGTCATTATGCGAGCACAGAGCAGCGCGGTGTCTAATTGACCCTAGATTTTATTCGAATCGTAGCAAGATGCTGCACTAGGTGACACTGATTTACAACGCAGAACATGACGCGATCAAAAGCTGCTTCAGCGCAAACAGGGGGGGAAAAAAACAATACCTTCTTATATGTTATGTGAAAGCGCCAAATGTTATCAAGATCTGATTGCCAGCCTAGAAAACACCCTTACCCAGCTATTGAACAAGCCAAGATTAGCATTATCTTCATGGGTGGTCATTTGTTCACCCATCGGACCCCCCCAAATCACATGGGCTGAAGACAATAAGAATGTCAAGGCTGATCGTACATAAATACAGATGATTGCAAAAAATGATAATAAGAGAATCATGTTCAAGATAACAGTTACGTGTTTATAGAAAAGGGCATTAAGTACATGTATTATTCATTAAGCGGTGACGTTCTCCTCATTTTAAGTTGGTAGCGTATTTAAGCTTCTGATGCTAATGGACCAAAATTGGCAAATTCCGCTTTTACCTAAAATAAAAGTGGTTCCTACACTTCTGGAATCTACATGGAATAATATCCCACTTTTGTGTTATTATTTCATTTATACACCATGCTGTCAAATTCCCAGCGTGCGCTGCGTAAGAAGTAGACTTTGGTTTAACCCATTTGATCCTGGAATGGTTTGAAACATATCAGACCCTAAGGCACCACTGGGTTACCATGTCTTTTTTTTTTTTTTTACATAACAGCAGTTCTGAGAAACTACTTACAATTTAAATGTTTTATTTTTTTTCAAGAAAGAAAATGATAAAAAACACTTTCCATAAAAGTAACACAATTTACCAAAACATCTGTGAAGAAATCGTTATTCTGATATTTAAATAATATTATACGTTACTTTTTCCCCCCCTCTAGTCGAGTTTGATGAAACTGTTGGGTTTGTGATGGTTCAGAACGTGTATTCAGAGGTTTGCCTGGGAAGGTCCCAGTTAATATCGATTTTGTGACATGCAGAAAAATCTGTACTTGCATATTTGAGGAGTGTAATGAACTTTAAGATAGGTCTTTAAATGTCATTGAGCAATTTTTGTCATTTGGTTGAGTTGGTAATGATGCAAACGGAGACCTAATTGATCACTATCTTACTTCTTTATGTGTGGTATACAGTTCCTCTTCTGTCATGGAAAGTATTTCCTTTTGAGTGATTTCAATTGTCAGACCGTTCATGAAATGTTCAAGCTGCAAAATGAAACAAGAAAGAAAGAAGATTTGATTTGCACTGAGCTTGCTGTAACAATATTATATATAGAATTACTGATTGCTAACTGAATTACAAGGTGGTAATCACAATGGATGCTCATGAACCAAGATATGAAGCTTATGATGTTGCCTGAAGCAGATGATGTGATTATCACATTTCTATTCACAGATACCTACATGATGTATGTTGAATCTACCTTCTAATTCATCAATGGACCATCAGAAATAATGTAGCAATACATGGACGCAGAAGATGAGATGCTGTGACACCCAGTCTCTGCTACAGCAGCCCAGAAAATCCTCGACTCCAATGCTGGACAATTCAATGAAACATGAAGTATTGGTGTTGGTATTATTATCTTTAATTTGCAGAGCACCAACATATTCCGCAGCGCAGTACCATGTGGGAGAGAAGACAATAACATCGTAAGATCCACCTTAAAACACACCTGCTTAACGAAGCATATGAGTAGCTCTGTGGCTGATACTATACACCTCATACATAAAGCTTGGCCCCCTGCAGACGCACTTACCAGAACACCCTCCTACTGTCTCTGTACGTTCTTCCTACCTACCAATTAGACTATAAGCTCTTCGGAGAAGGGACTCCTTTTCCTAAAAGTTGCTTTTATGTCTGAAGCACATCTCCCCTTTATGCGTTATTTGTATTATTAATTATTTATTCGATTGTCACATATATTACTGCTGTGAAGCACCATGTACATTAATGGTGCTATATAAATAAAGACAGACATACATACATACATACATACATACTGTACATGACAAAAGAGTACTTATATGTTAAGAAAAACTGAGACAACGACACTGAGTGTGCAGCGGGGGAACCTGGTTCAGTTCCAGGTGTCGGATCCTTGTGACCTTGGGCAAGTCACTTTATCTCCCTGTGCCTCAGGCATCAAAAACATAGATTGTAAGCTCCGCGAGGCAGGGACTCATGTTCTGTACACTGTCAGCACTATACAAAGGGGGGGGGGGCACGACTATTATTAATAGAAAAAAGGTCCCTGCCCCAAGGTGCTTACAATCTAGAAGGAGGGGAGTGGAGACACAAGGAATATTGTGTGCATCTTAGCAAAGGGTTGGTTATTAACATGTACAATTAAAGTAAAAGACAGAAGTCAGGGGAGTGTTGGGTAAGGTCTCTTTGAAATGACAACATTCTGAAATCCCCATTCATGTCATGTATGTGATTTGGAGATTAACCTGGGCACTACAATATATTAGCCACGTGCATAATATGCAATACATTCATAGTATCCTAAATTGTAATCACTACAACATCCTGAAATCCACCTTCCGTTCTGCTTATTTAATCAACCAAATATTATAAATGAGGGTTTGTTAAACTTAAAACTGTTCAGCACATACAACATTTTGCACGTGACAATACGAACGGTACTGTACCACTGTAGTTGCTGCTGGATGGAGACACTTCCAAGCAGTTCCTATGGAAATAACCTAACCTGTGCAGCTCACCACACACACAAAACCTTCAGTGCTTACAGGACCCCAAAACACGAAGAGCCCCTGCTAAAGGGGTAGTTGGAGATTATGGTACAGTATCCTAAATCAGTTCAGACCAAAATTACAAGGATACTGCTTGTTTCTTTATTAGGGGGAGCAAAGATTGCCCGGCTCCAAAATAAAAAAGCAACGCTCTATAATGATATTAAGTTGGTCTATATACAGTACTTAGCTAATTGGATAACTTTTAAAAGCCCCAGTGTTGCTGTTACAATGTTTCCCTCCAATGTACATTATGTGTGGTGTTTTTCAGCGATCTTGGCACCTGCCCAGATCCCTTCTCAGTGCAATGTTCAAATGCGAAAAGTCAGGCACAAAATGTTCTACCGAAATGGCCCAAACGTTACGAATAAAAATAGCTACTTTATAGTGGCAAAATAGCAGGCCCGTGACTTAAAACACAGGGTTATTTTTTACACGTTTAATCGAATTGGAAAGTGAAGGTAATGGAGAATGCGATACCCGCTGACTTTAACGCGAATAGAATTTGCTTCAAGCGTTAGTATCGAAACAAACTTCTTCAACGAACCAAAATAAGCGATATTCGCCAAGTTCGTCTATGCACAGGATAAGTTGACACATCTCTCGTGTTTTGTAGCCCTCTAACCAACGTGTACTAATTTTGTGGGCTGCATCAGATTAGGAGTAGACAGTAAAATCCCCACTTGTCGTTGTGGTGAGACTAAATAACACTTTTTCGGGTGTCTCTTCCAAGTAAATTTAAATGGCTGGAAGTTGATAGTCATAAGAATTGTGATGGCTAGGAAGAAAATTCTAAGGCATGTGATGAACGTTTGAACACATAGCACTTCTATTGTCACAACTGAATATGACATGACTTTTATACGGAAATTACTATTTCTAATGAACAATTCCTATCCTCATGCAATAACAGCTATTATAGTCTACAAGGGGACTGAGTCTTTCTTGGACCAATACCTGTATCGAAACTGTATACTGAATAAAATACCCAACACGTACCAATCTCGGATCATTTGTAATAGTTTACTATTTCCTAACTCGGAGGTTCTCAACTCCAGTACTCAAGACACCCCAACTGGTCAGGTTTTCAGGGTATCCCTCCTTCAGCATAGGTTACTCAATCAGTGGCCAGTCTTCAACTTATTGAGCCACCTGTGCTGAAGCAGAGATATCCTTAATACTTGACTACCCTAAATGATGACTGCAGTGATTCCAATTTCCCCCCAACATTGGGCTTGAGGGTCTTCATACAAGATCTCTCAGACATTTAATAAATGTCTCTATGGCTGGCATTTATGGGGAGAACACTGTCACATGGACATTTAAAACCCTCATCTCTAATTTTGTAAACTAGACGATAATCATTAATTACTCTGACACTACGGAGTTTATTTTATTTTTTTTAAATCTTTTGACAATTTTAACTTTTATTTTTTTTAACATTTCATGGATTTTTTTTGTCCATTGAGAAACTCAATAAATTACTGCCGACATTATATATATCCCCACGTGAAAGGGTTCACCAATTAGTACGTACTTATTGGTTAATATTCCAAACAATGTTTTACATGCATATCAATATACATACACAGTATGACAATAAACCTTCATATGCATTGACACGATTCTCCAACGGTATGTTAATAGACAAAAGAGTGGCACAAATTAGTTATTTATATATACAAAACTTACTATAAAGACCAGCTGCAGGTAGTTTTCAAAAGTGCATTTTAATAGGGTTTTCTATTCACCAAGGGAACAAATGAGGGAAAGTAGTTTGCACTACAGAGTTTGGTGCAAGAGCGATCTCCCTTTTTCCAACAACGAAATCAATCATTTGTCCAGACTGTGGGAGTCAGAGTTAGTTAGTGAAAAGGGCCTCCACGTATAAACAAGTCAATAACTCATTGTGTGTTATTGTTGAGCTGAAGAAGCCCTTGCATCTCTCAGAATGAATCTTACTTTGTCCCAAAACTGGGGGAAAGTGAAGGCTTTGTTATTTGCCATCGCGGCCAATGTATGGGAAAACAGACGTGGCTGCAAGAAAAATCCCAAGGACATGATACTGCAGGACAGATTCAACCATATCTTGGTGAGGGGGGTGTGGAGGGGGGGTGGAGGGGGGGTGAGGGGTAGGGGGGTGAGGGGGGGTGGGGGCGGTGATTCACAGCAGCAACAGATTAGTAAATGACATAATGTAAACATTTTGAAAGTTGGGAAAATGTGAACTACAGTAAAAAGGTGCACTATCAGAACAGAACATGCTCGTATTTCAAACAAAAAAGTACATCATCAAATCAATAACATGAATGTCTATCATGAAGTTGAAGCCATATGCCTTATATAAGGGGGGCTCAACGCCATTCCTCAAGGCCCTCCCTACCCCAACAGGTCAGGTTTTAAGGACATATCTGCTTCAGCACTGGTCGCTCAATCAGTGGCTCAGTTGAAGACTGAGCCACTGATTGAGCCACCGGTGCTGGAGCAGGGACTGATTGAGCCACCTTTGCTGAAGCAGGGATATCCTGAAACCCTGGCCTGTTTGGGGCGTCTTGAGGAATGGCGTTGAGAACCCCTGCATTGACGGTGTGTAATTTCAGAATGATGTTTCCTTTCTCTCCATTACAGACATTTTAGCGTCAGTGGTCTGATCGCTGAGGGTTTGTATAAATCACTTTCGTGCATGTGAGATAACCTTGGAGATCAGGGCTTCAAACCTGCTTTAAATGTTGAATATTATAACACACACGCGAGTAAGAGAAGAAAGTAAGGCTGCCTGATTAAAAGGTGGGAATAGCTTATATAAGTGATATTAACATGTCTGTAACAGCGAATGCACCTTCACTAGTGTGTGAAACGCACCAAACACTTCATCTGCAAGCACTCAGGCATGCAGCATCCTACATCTTCTTTTTAAACGCTTGCTCGTTAGGAAACTTTCCAGTGAGATTTAGGGCTTCCAGTGAAACAATGCCCCCGACGCTCACGACATTGCAGCTTTCCCCACATATTCAGCGATCGCAGAATTCTGGAGAACGAGTCGGAGCGGCTTTGAGTTTTATTAAATGTGTTAAAGTAGAGAATTGCAACCAATTCCTTGCATGCCTGCATGACTCTATTATAACTGTAATTATCCATTCTTATGATCTTATTTATGTACAGCAAAAAGGACAACAACGCCGACACCTTTCCCGCTTCCCGCAGGAACCCCAGAATGTTTGTACACAGTTGAAACGATGGATTCTATTACAATGCATTACGGCAGAAACCGAAGAGAGACATTTTTTCTCTCTCTCTCTCTCTTTCTCAGCTATTAGCTCTTTTTATTTTGCTGCTGCTGCCGAGGCTGACCCAGCCTGCGAAGCTACAAGTTGGCAGCTGTGATTGCAGTGCAGATTTCACACAGTGTAATTACTGCAGTGACACTAAGACTGAGAGGTACAAAGAAGGAAAAAGAGAGAGAGGGCCTACAGGTTATTAGCACTAAACACTGGGAGAAATCAAACGGGAGAGTCAATGCGTAATTTCGAGGCCTATCAAGCCTCATCAGAAACAGCAGGGAGGAAAGTGCTTCACTTCATCATCTCACTCTCTGACTTTTGTTGAAAATTACAGTAATTAAAATAGAGCTAAGTACTTCTCAGGCAAGGGGTCTTTTCTTTACCCATCACCTTTTAGTTGGCTGCTGATTTTGTGTGACCTTTTCCTTGGCTCTGTCTATCGCAGTCAACACAGATCTTTGTTGAATGGCTCTCTGAAACCTAATTACTATCCGCTGGGTGATTCAGTATTGATCAGGAAAGGTGGCACAGGAAAATACGAGTACCAACACTGTGGCCCCAGCAATCGAAAAGTAATTCCAGACCCATAGAAACGTAGCGTCCATCCCACTTATTACAAGCAGCTGTGATGTTGCCAAATCGATATTCACCACTGAATTGCATCATTGACTAAAATGGCGTTGTTCTGGTTTATTTTTGGGAGGGGGGGGGGGAGATGGTGACAATCAGTGGCCTCTGACTTCAAAAGATGGTGTGATAATGCTATACGCCATTAAACTAATCTTGTGTTCTGTACGCAGAATAGCAAAATGTTTCAAAGCATTGCTTATAGCTTTCTAAGTCAGTGCTTCAAAATCAGAAAACATGACAATTGTTTTTAATATATATCATGAATGTGTGTGAATATCTATATATATCATATGTCTTACATTTGTATATATATAGAGATAGATAGATGATAGATAGATAGATAGATAGATAGATAGATAGATAGATAGATAGATAGATAGATAGATAGATAGATAGGAGATGTAGAGGTATCGGTACCGTGTTAGCCGATCATATTCCAGTATGCACTGTTTTAAAGTAAAAACCTTTTTTTTTGGCTTCATTCATTGTTACATGGCTGGAAGAAAAGATCAGTATATCTCAAAAGCTCGCACAAATAAAAGCATTTCGTTAGCCACAGAACGGTATCGTCTATGTGTTTTCGATTTTATATATATATAATTTCTTCTCTGCACACAGACCTGTTAATCAGAAATAAGGTGGAAGGCCTGACGAAGGGGATCACCCCCGAAACGTTATGCAAGCTTGTCACTGTCTGCTCAAATAAGTTATGAATTCTTAAATTGATTCCTGATTAACAAGTCTGTGTGCAGAGGAGAAATATTCTATATTGCAACAGCGTTCTAGGCAAGGAAGGAGTCCCAGCCATTTTCTCTATACCGCCACCAGAAACAAAAAAAATCAAACTGGCGAGTGTTATACCAACTATTGATAATTGTAATATATATACTGTATATACTGTATATAAAAATATAAATATACACACATATAAATCATATTGTGTGTGTGTGTGTGTGTGTGTGTGTGTGTATATATATATAAAGCAAATTAAAAGATCACATTCACATGTCTTAGACAGGTCTGCAACCCTGCCTTTCACCATTATCACCCAGCATACAGTGCTTCCACTGCAGCAAGGGATTCTGGGAAATGACATACAACCCGTGTATATATATATATATATATGTGTATGTGTATATATGTGTCGCTGTTGATCGCCTCCTCTCCCTCTACCACTTGCCCTCTTGACCCCATTCCCTCCCATCTCCTAAAACCTCTAGCTCCTACTATAATCCCTACGCTCACACACATTTTTAACTCCTCCCTCTGCTCTGGAACCTTTCCATCCTCCTTCAAACATGCAACAGTCATACCATTACTCAAGAACAACAAGCTTGACCCTACCTGTCTTTCTAACTATCGACCTGTCTCCCTCCTGCCTTTTGCCTCTAAACTTCTTGAACGTCTTGTATTCTCTCGCTTGCTCCATTTTCTCAACACCTATTCTCTCCTAGACCCTCTACAATCTGGCTTCCGCTCTGCTCACTCCACCGAAACAGCCCTCACTAAAATAACTGACGACCTCCATGCTGCCAAAGACAGAGGTCATTACACTCTGCTCATATTACTCGACCTCTCTGCAGCATTTGACACAGTGGACCACCCTCTTCTCCTCCACATTCTCCATACTCTAGGTATTCGGAACAAAGCTCTATCCTGGATCTCATCCTACCTCTCCCATCGTACTTTCAGTGTCTCTTCTGCTAACAACTCCTCCTCCTCTATTGATCTCTCTGTGGGGGTACCCCAGGGCTCTGTCCTGGGACCTCTTCTCTTTTCTATTTACACACTCTCTCTAGGTGACCTAATAACATCTTTTGGGTTTAATTATCACCTCTATGCCGACGACACACAAATATACTTTTCAACACCTGTCCTTACACCTGCTGTACAAACCAAAGTTTATGAATGTCTCTCTGCTATATCATCCTGGATGGCCCTCCGCCGCCTTAAACTCAACATGGCTAAAACAGAGCTCCTCATACTTCCTCCCAAACCTGGCCCTACTACCTCCTTCCACATTACTGTTGGAACTACAATCATTCACCCAGTAGCCCAAGCACGCTGCCTAGGGGTCACACTCGACTCCTCTCTCACATTCGCCCCTCACATTCAAAACATTTCTAAAACTTGTTGCTTTTTCCTCCGCAATATAACAAAGATACGCCCTTTCCTCTGTTGCTCGACTGCTAAAACTCTGACTCAGGCCCTCATTCTCTCCCGTCTTGATTACTGTAATCTCCTGCTGTCCGGCCTTCCTGCCTCTCACCTGTCTCCCCTACAATCTATCCTAAACGCTGCTGCCAGAATCACTCTACTCTTTCCTAGATCTGTCTCAGCATCTCCCCTCATGAAATCCCTCTCCTGGCTTCCGATCAAATCCCGCATCTCACATTCCATTCTTCTACTCACTTTTAAAGCTTTACACTCTTCTGCCCCTCCTTACATCTCATCCCTAATTTCTCGTTATGCACCATCCAGACTCTTGCGTTCTTCTCAAGGATGTCTTCTTTCTACCCCCTTTGTATCTAAAGCCCTCTCCCGCCTTAAACCTTTCTCACTTTCTGCCCCACACCTCTGGAATGCCCTTCCCCTCAGTACCCGACTAGCACCCTCTCTATCCACCTTTAAGACCCACCTTAAGACACACTTGCTTAAAGAAGCATATGAATAGCACTGTGGATATTCTGAACACGATACATAAAGCTTGGCCCCCTGCAGACGCACTTACCAGAACTCCGTCCTACTGTCTTTGTACGTTCTACCTACCAATTAGACTGTAAGCTCCTCGGGGCAGGGACTCCTCTTCCGAAATGTTACTTTTATGTCTAAAGCACTTATTCCCATGATCTGTTATTTATATTATCTGTTATTTATTTGATTACCCCATGTATTACTACTGTGAAGCGCTATGTACATTAATGGCGCTATATAAATAAAGACATACAATACAATATATATATATATATATATATATATATATATATATATATATATATATATATGATACTTCACCAAAATCAAATGACCAGGGAAGTAGACACAGCGCTACAGGAAGATGAAAAAAAAATGGTATTTAATCCATAGGTATCCAATGTTTCAGAGTCTCTCAGGGCCCCTTCATCAGGGAGAGCTCCGAAACATTTAAATACCCTTTTTTTGACGTGTGCACTTGCCAATTGTGAGCTAATTCTTTTGTATACAGTATATGGTGTGCTTTCTCTCCCCTTTTTTGTGTGTGTTTATATATATATATATATATATATATATATATATATATAGTTACATAGTTACATAGTAGATGAGGTTGAAAAAAGACGTAGGTCCATCAAGTTCAACCTATGCTAAATTTAGACAACAGATACTTTATCCTATATCTATTCTTACTTATTGATCCAGATATATATATATCTATATAAAACAAAATAAAGGACAGCGCTAATGAGATGCAGTTATAACTGAGTATAAAAACTCAGGAATAAGTGTTAACGTCGACTGAAGAAAAATTAAATGACAACCTGGGTCAGGCTAGAGACCAATCAGACGGACTAGATTGCTAGAAGAAATAAAGAACATGATATTTCTAAACATGAACGCCCATACAATAATAATAAAAACCCACCGCCCTTAGGATTTGCCGGCTGCCTTCTCCGCGGCATAAACTACTCCTAATGTAAATCTGGGAAAAGGAAAAAAGTGAGAGAAGGCGCACCCTCCTAGCGTGATATTCATAAACAATTTAATAAAAAAAAGATTCAAATCCGCAATAGTTGCACTCACAAACATGGAAATGTAAAAAGCACGTATGAGTTTAATACTCAATCTCCGTCTCAGCTTTTCGGGTCCACGCAGTCTCCCCGCGTCCATCAGCCACGGTGTTGGACGCTTTCTGCAAACCGGAAACTAAGTTAGCTCCCTCCGAAAATTCATCCTCTGGCAATCAGTGGCACTAACGTGGGATTCCCACTTCACTGGAGTATTAGGTAGAAGTCCGGTTCGTAGTGTGGAAACACTTCAGCATATGACGGAGATCAGTTCAACCCAACGCGTTTCGCTGCGTTTATGCAACTTCTTCAGAGGATAAGGTTGCTTCGTATCATCCAATATTTATATAAAAAGAGTCCAGCTGATATTGATTAGATGGTAATTAGTGATCGTGGTACTTTTGATGTTTAAAGCTATAACATTAGACCATATGAGATATTACATATAAAAACCTATAAACTGTTTGTACAACATGGATACATAATGAGACATTTCAAAAATATTAAATATATTATATAAAAAAGAAAAGGAACTGTAAATCAATTAAACTGGTAATATTGTAAAAAGCTTATTTATTGGTAAATATATCGGACTAGATAATATAGACCGATTATGGTGATATGCACCATAATTAATGTTCTGGAAAAAAGATAGTGAATAATTAGGGAATCAAACGGGATAGCTAGAGGAAGATTCCCCGACAGGATACAATCTCTATACTAATTAAACTATATGTAGACTGCATAAATAGATGCTGTTGATCTAGTATATCCTATTTTCTTTTTTATATTACTTTTCCTGTGCATAGAGAAAATATACCAGTCGATAAGGAGACTGGTTTTCTTTGCATTTAAAGCAGCAGTCCAAGCTGCCAGTTTATTTTATTTTTTCCTCCCCTTTAATACATGCATCAATACAATCCACACAATGATAAGTAATTAGCCAAGTTGCCGATCGATCCATTCTGCTCTATCGGCAAAGATTTGGCTCGGGGGTTCACTAAATGGCTGTCAGTACAGCAGAAGAGGACCAAAGATGCAAAGTTCTGTGGGGAAGATCATGTGACCAGGCAGTCACTAGATACAATTGGTGCACTGCTAGAGAGAGGGCAGGGCTCAAAAAGGAGTGTGCCAGAGCCTGTTTCAGAAGAGAAAGGGGGTGTGACTTTGTAAATGGTTGCTATAGAAAAAAAATGCTCGTTACATTATAACACATTAAAAATGTAATTCATGATTGTTTAAAAGAAAAAATTGCTGCAAGTGTTATCTCATAGTACAGAACTGATTTATTAAACAGAACACACGTAGGATATTTCTTGGTCTGCAGCTTTAAGGCAAGCATAACATATAACTTATTCAATACAATGTATTTCGTTCTGTGCAGGAAATGGCATAGGAAAGTATTAGCTATAAAAATGAAGCAGGAATGGCTTTAAGCTTGTGATACAGAACCGTGTCTTCTGGTCATTAATGCATGCATTGGAAACTATTTAAAGAAGCAATTAGAAAGAAAAGCAGCAGAAACAGCAATGTTTTTTTTTTTTTAACCCCCTTCCCTTTTTTTTTTAACATGATCAAGAGGGTTCTCCGTTGCTGACCCATGTTCAGTTCTGCTCCGGAGACCGCCTCGGTTCCCAATATACTTACTGGTGGAGTTACCGGTGTCTGTGCCTCACCAGGGAAAACAAAATGGCAGATCAAATCTCATGCGCGCCAATACTGGACCGGACCTTTAAACCACTGTAGAAACTAGGACGCGATACCGGTAATTCACCCATAATTATCGTGGGAACTGAGGGTCCCCAGAGCTGAAATGAATGCGGCTCAGCTGAGGAGGACCCCTGGGTCCCACACTGTAAAAACAGGGGAGTAAGGTAGGGGTGCTGCGGATTTAAAGGAATACTAGTAAATGGAATATGTTAGGGCCACATTTACTGCAGGAAGATCCTGCGCTCCTCCCGACAGGGATAAAATATACCAGTGACATGTTTACATTTAGAAGCTTCTTTTCATCAAAACTTGGGTTCTTACTATAAAAACGTTACTAGAATATTTTAGCGCAGTTGGGAGAAGCGCAGGAATTGATGTTTTGTTTTCCATACGTGTAAGGCCAATCCTTTTACCCGCTGCATACTGCACAAAGGCAGGAGCGCAGGTAATACGTATTTGTTTCCCACTGACTGATAACAACGACACCGAGTGTGAAGCCGGGGAGCCTGGGTCCCTTTCTGGTGTTGAGTGACCTTGGGCAAGTCACTTTATCTCCTTGTGCCTCAGGCATCAAAATCATAGATTGTAAGCTCATCTGGGCAGGGGCTGTGGCTGTAACAATCTGAGTCACTGATTGAGCCCCCTTGTGCTGAAGCAGGGATATCCTTACAACATGACCTGTTGGTGGCCCTTGAGGACTGGAGTTGGCCCCTCCTGCCCCTTCAGTGTCAACACAAAGCTGCACCAAGGAGTGGGCTGACCCCTCAGAGAAGTAGTATCACCCTGTATAAGACTCCCATCAGCCTACAGCGCCTGCACTGTGAGGACACAGGCGCCAACTGGCTCGGCCTAAAGGCTACGGCCCCAGTCCTCCCTACTGCACGCGCACCTGGCGACGCGTGCAGAGACTGCAGCCGCGATCGGCGGTCTGTAGGGGAACTCTATTGAATATGCGGTGAAGCCACTTCCCGGCGCTGTTAAAGATTTTCATCCCATTCATTTAAATGGGGCCGATATCGAATCCGCCATTGAAAAGAGACTTCACAACATACTGAATAAAGGGCCCAGGTGAGCATGGCTATAGGGATATAGGGCTATAAGGCTATAGCAGGAGTAGTTGGGTGTTTGCAAAAATTAGAGGGTATCTCTCCAGTAACAATGGCCCAGGCTGGGTGAGGGATCAACACAAGGCCTAGGGACGGTTTCACCGGGCTCTGGCGGCTTCTTCAGCTGTACAATTGTGAGCACTTTCTACGCATCCAATAAACTGTGTTAACAGTGCAATTTGTTTCATTGCAAAATCTGTTTCTCATGTCTACTTCCAAGAGGATAGATAGATAGATAGATAGATAGATAGATAGATAGATAGATAGATAGATAGATAGATAGATAGATAGATAGATCTACACATGGACTTTATTTCTCATGTTGGGAAGTACATGTAGCATTCAAGCACATTGCAGAACTTACTCTCACTGTCAGTAAATTAGCCCGGTATTTGCCCCGGTATTTGCTCCGGTATTTGCTTCGATATTTGCACCGGTATTTGCACCGGTATTTGCCCTGTAACATATTGTACTGCCAAATTATTTTGTTTAATGCGCGGTGTTGTATGTAATTAAACAACTGTGTAAAATTGTCTGAATCAGAGATTTCAAATAGATGTTTAGGCTAGAAATGTGGCTTAAAACCACATTTTCGGGGAGGGGTAAGATCTGAGTATAAATTATCCCCATTTTGCTCCTGACTATTCTATTAACATGTGAAAATACCGCTTGGTTTGAGCTATAGAACAGCATGGTATATACATTGTCATGTGGCATATTTCGCTTGAAACCCTAAATATAGAAAAGGAAAACATTAGACATTAAATATACATGTAAATGAATGAATGCTCAGATGGAATTAACAATAGCATCATTTTGAGAGAGAGAAAAAAAAATAGAAGCTGCATTAAAAGTCAAGCTCTTTTACAAGAATACCAGGTGTCATTTCATTTCGGCACTGCATATTTTATATAAACTCTAGTGTATAATAGCAGATCTCTCTTTAAAATTGTGAATGGTGTCAGCATGAAAACCTGTACCCCGTTATCAGGCACTTCATGTTTAGTGTGATTTCAGTTCACAGTCTCTCTATTGACACCATGGCAGGTGTTCACTAAACATCCTTATTGTCTCTCTCTGTAGTAGAATACAGGCCACAGAGAACTCTAATCCCCTCTACAAGCTTCTGCAGTATTTTGACAATTTCAATCACAAAACGCTTTGATATCTTTAGTATCCAAGGTCCAATCCAATGGGATTGTTTTATGGGAGGTTTAATTGGTACAGGCAGGTTTTTTTTTCTCTCGTTTTTTTCCTGATCCTCATTTCATCTGTTTTCTGCTTTTCTCGCCCCCTTTTTAATTCCATCCACCGTATTTTCTCTCTTTTACCAAATATCCCCACAAAATCATTTTTTTTTTTCTCCGTATTTCTTAAAAATGAATGTCGCCTTCCTGGAGCTTGACTACGGTTATGCAGTTAATTTGTTTTCTTCTAATAGGCCATTTAATAAAAATAAAAAAAAACAACAACATTTAAACTAAAAGATAAGGTGATTAAATGTAGATGCAATTATTTGACATTTCACTTGGAAGTTTGAGCCCTTCAGCACGATTTCCCTTTTAATACCTTGCAGAAATTGTGTATATATATATATATATATATATATATATATATATATATATATATATATATATATATAACGGAAATAGCCATGTTAGTCCAGTTGCAATAGTGCAGACATAAATTGTTAGTCCAAATAAAAAAGGTTTCACCTAATACTGAAGAACTCATTTATTCTGCACTATATATATATATATATATATATATATATATATATATATATTTCTTTTTGGCGGATATGTTATTTTTATGTGGCAAGCCCTTCCCACAGATCAAGGGTTAATATATGTTCTATTTAGGATGTTATTGGGTGATATTTTTTACAATGTGCATTACGATCATTATATACTATTATTTTTCATTGAGCAGTTAGACCCATAGTCACTAAATGGTGCTAGTAAACCTCAACACACCTTAAGACAGGGGTGCTCAACTCCAGACCTCAAAGCCCCCCCATCCCCCCCGCCCTCCCAACAGGTCAAGTTTTCAGGATTTCCCTGCTTCAGCACAGGTTGCTCAATCAGTCCTTGCTTCAGCACAGGAGGCTCAGTCTTTGACTGAGCCTCTGATTGAGCCTCCTGTACTGAAGCTGGGATATCTGGAAAACCTGACCTGTCGGGGGGGGGGGGGGGGGGCTTCAGGACTGGAGTTGAGCCCCCCGTGCATTAAGTGGCAACGACCCGAATGAGATTTAAGTCATGGTAAAGTTTAGCACTATTTAGTAGCTTTAGTCCAACATGAAATACCATTGTGATCAAGCATATTTCATGCATGTTCTTCTGTTGCATTAAATGGTTAGGTGACTAATAGTCATCCTTTTAGTTACAGATACAGCCATGTGCAGGACGACCGCAGGAATAGACGTCAGGTGTTTGAATCCAATACTTCCACCTTTCCTACAACTGGGTAGCCAGGCTTGAGCAGGGTTTAGCTTTTGCCTTTGTTGTACTTGCCGTTTGGAGGGGTCTGAATAGGTTCTTCTCAGCCTGAAAAGATGCCCAGCATCAGGATAAGTGCCTTTAAGTGGCTTTTACTCTTGAATAGACCACAAAGAGTTTTTGGGGCCAATTTATTAAACTTTGATAAGTGCATTACCATGCGAAAAACGGTCGTTTTCGCACAGATTTGCATCTCGCCGTGCTCTTTAACCCCTTATCGCCTGCCCAATCGGTGCAAAAACCGCCACGTTAGATGCGGTTTACAGCTATGCCATTTCGTGCCGTCTGCTCATTTTGTATGCAAATAAAGCAAACTCGCAAAATGACATATTCATAAGACTGCGAGACAGAGACCTCCACTCCACGCGAGATACCTGTGAGCAGATACCTGGGATATATGCTAATTTAAATCATTTGGATATATTTCACATTTGCATATTTCCCAGGTACCTCTCTCTCACTATAGGAAAAAATCACTATTTAACACGACTGCGCCACCTGTGCTGTAGCAGGGATAGCCTGAAAACCTGACCTGTTGGTGACCCGTGAGAACCGGAGTTGCCTGACGCAACACCTCCTTTACCATTTTTACCAGTTGTTAAAGACGGTAATATGTTTGTTAGCTTTGACAGCCCCCCTTTCACAGAACGACATTATACTTCAATAATCATTAACCTCTTCGTTGCTGAAAGGGCTGCGAGAAACGGGCACCACTTTCCTTCCTTCAGTTACATTTCCCTGCCCTCAGGCTGTCAGGTCCCACCCCCCTTTGGCAATGGAACCCCACACTTCCATCTGCCTAACCATCACACCTCCTCCTTGTCTATTCTAGCTCTGGCTTGAGGGTCTTTTATCCCTTTACAGGGAGTTATCTTCTTAAGCGCCGAGCCTGGTGTCATCACATATACTGTAAGAGGATTGTAAACCTTCCTGTTGCATTACACTCTCTAACTCGATCTTGTTACACTTCCTGACCCGCTTTCATTTTCTGGAGGCTGCCTGCCAACAATCGGAATCTCTCTTTTATATTCTGGCCTTCACATCCGTGTGATATCGGCAGCACCTCGTTTTTCTTATCTCTGATCCTTGCTGCTTTCATGTAACTGTTTTCATAACCTGCTGTTACCGAGGAGGACTAATACTATTTTGTTATTTCTACTACAAAGTATTCATCGTGAGACTCAATGTCTTTCTTCTTTTTTTTTTATCAGCTTTGTTCTGCTATAAATGCATTATTGTGTAGCTCTTGCCAAGGGATACAGTTAAGCACAGTAAAACAAACAAAAAAACCTTCTGTTCCAAGCAGTTTTGCAACTTATTGCCACATAATTAAACTAAAAGGAGTACATTTTTAATAAGACTCCATCAATGGTTAAAGCAGCAAAACATGTGAAAACATATATATTTTTTGTAATAAATCAGGTCTGTCATATTAGACAATACAGCAGGGCCCCGGGTATACAGCAGGGCCCCGGGTATACAGCAGGGTCCCGGGTACAAGGCGGGCTCCGTTCCAGGGGCCCGCCGTATTGTGAAAATCGCCGGAAAGCGGATCCGGCGATTTTCAGTTCTGTGCATGCACAGAACGGCGTTTTCGCCATTCTGCGCATGCGCGGCCTACGGTCTGCGCGCACAGACAATGGTCTGCGCATGCGCGCCGGGCGCAACCGCCCGTTCTGCGCATGCGCGACTCGGAATTAAAGATGGCGGCCCCCTTCTCGGTGCCGCCGTATCAGCGAATCACCGAAAAGCGGGGCCCTGCTGTACTGGCTGCATTTTTTTTTATTCAACTCAATGCCATTTTTAATTAGTTTTAATATACTGAGCATCCTTTAATTTCTATAGCAGGCTTTAGCCCACCTCCCCAGCAGTGCAAGATCTTTCCTGTTTGTGATAATTTGTTGCCAATATTCCCTGCCGTTTGAGCTGTAAAGTGTAACAATAGATAATGTTACCTTAGTAATATAAGAATACATTGTAGCTGCTGAGTTACACTGACAGAAGCAGCCATTATGATAGGAACACAATCAGGATTGTTACAGATTGTAACAGGAGCACCAAACAATTGCCAGTTTTGATAAGAATGTAGAATTACACATCGTCACATGCTTTACAAGCAAATTAAATATACTGCCAAACTAAGAGGACATACAGTATAGTGTTCTAGTGAATGAAATCAGAGTTGCACAAAAAAGGTGTTCCCTTAAAAAGTGAAATAGTGATAACAATTAACTTATAAAGATCTAAATAATAAACAAATTATTCTCTACGTGGGGTTCTGCTGCTGCACCTTAACAGCCCTCATAGCCCACAAAATTCTTCCCATCTGGAGGGGCACAGTCTTACAGGGGGAGGGGAGGGGGACAAAAGAAAGAATATAGTGTAGTGTGTTCAGATAATAAAAATAAATAATAAAAAAATAAAGTGCAGGTGTTGTCTCACATTTCCCATGGAAAAGAAAGTCACAGATACTCCGGTGTTACTGTCATTGTATATAGAATGGAAGAGGAAAAAAGTAGCAAAATGTAGGACTGAGACGATGCGCCACGGCCATTTAGCCACAGTGGGACAATTCGCCAAGGCCGTTTCGCCGCCGGCCTTTTCCCCGCAGAGTTTAGGCTTTTTAAGGTTGTTGATTAAGGTTAGGTTTATGTGTTAAGGTTAGGAATATTATTGTTAGGGGTTAAGATTAGGATTGGGGGTTAGGGTTCAGAGGTTAAGGTTATGAATATTAGGGTCAGGGGTTAGTGATTAGGGTTTTTAGGGTTAGGGATTAAAGTCCTAGGTTGCAATCATTGGCATTACCCAAAAGTAGTTGATTCCTTTTTTTTACCCAAATATGAGTATTTTTGAATTATGTTTTCGAGTCAGACTTGGGAGGGGTGCGATTCTCTCTGGCTGCTCCCTTTTGTGATGATGTCACTGTGTGATCAGCGAGTGCTTGTACAGCACAAGTTCCCCATCCCCAACTCGGCGCATCTTTATCTCTGATCAGGACAGGCTGGGATAAGGGAAAAGAAAACACTTGATTGACAAACACTTCCCCATTCAGAGACCCCTAAGAAATTCAACTGCCCGACTATGTGGGATTGCATCTTTAAACTCCAGATCTGCAATCACTCTATGACTTGCATACATGCTGACTAATATGTCATTTTCAAATGGTTTAGACTAGGTTACAGACTGCCCCAAATAGATATTGCTACATTGCATTGCTTGGCAAGTTCGAATACAATCTAATGATGAAAAACACATTATTTCTGTGTTTTATAAAGTTGGATTTGCCTCTTTTTTACAACAGTGTGGACTTGAAGCTGATAAAAGCCTATAAAGAACCTAGCAAATCAGACCCAGTGCCCTAAATGCTCGAAAGAAATACACCAACTCAATGAAATATGTTCAGAGAGGACAGTTCTAAAAAATAAATTCTCTGATCTTCTTGCATCAACCAACTGAGATTTCTCTACTGCACTGTATTTCTAAAATACAAAATCGGTATTACAATTGTGTTCTGTGTCATTAGATAAGAATTAAATCATAGCACATCATCGGAGACTTTGTTACATTGAAATGTGTCCAGAGAGCTTTGAACAACCTATCAATGCTCATTACTAGTAGCCTGACTATATATCACAAACAGCGGGTAGGCAGTGATGAGGACAGGAACCAGAGAGTGAATAGTAGGATTGAAGGCTTCTAACTGGGAACCTAATGATGAGGAAAAAGTGTATGTCTGAAATGCTCTTCTTACTGTGTTAGCCAAGCTGTGTGACACACTTGGACGATGGCAAATGCCACCGCTAGATAAACTGATCCAAAGGAAACAAAATTGTTCAGCCGAACTAACGGCTCAGAGTAATTTGTCTAGTGCAAAATCAATAAGCCAGGATCAATTCTATATGTCTGTAATAGTAGGCGAGAAGAAAAACCAGGTCTTAACCAATTCACACTTCTGTTTACGGGCACATCAACCTGTTTTGTGGTGCGGAGCCTGAAAGTTACCGCACAGCCATCCCTTGCTTTCCTCTCCAGCATTGAGAGAGTTAAACTAATTTGCTCTAACAAAAGTAAAGAAGCTACTTTGTAACGTGAAACACAAAACGGGAACAGTCTACTTTCAAAGTCATTCTTTTTTTTCCCCGAATGGGAGGTGGGTTTCTATCAAGTAATAGTTAGATCAGCGGTGTGCAAAGTGGGGGGGCACGCCCCCAGGGGGGAGCTGGATTTATATGGGGGGCACGGGCGGTTGCAGAGACCCCATGGTCTTCCCTGAGGCATTTAAATTAAATCCTGGGGGGGATCACGTGAGGCCTCTGCAACTCTAAAACTTACCTGGACTCTGCCGGCGTCACTCGTGTCCATGGCAACGCGGCGTCATGTGACGTGACGTCACACGCGTCAAATGACGCTGCAGGTCACGTGACGTCACATGACCCCGCAGCATCATTTGATGCCATGCGAGGTAAAGAAGGGGGGGGGCGCAGAACCGAGAGGAGCAGGCAGCGGGGTGGAGGGGGGGGGGGGGCGCACAGCAAAAAAAGTTTGCGCGCTCCTGAGTTAGATGATAATTCTTAATGTAGCCAGAAGTGAGAGCTACAAGGAATGTCTGATCATCGAATCATCCAGCACAAGCACAGAAGGCACATGGGAAGAGAACAGTCAGCCACAGATGGGAACCCAGGGAATACGGGCACTGATACACTAAGCGAAAAATAACATGAAAAATCGCTCACTCATCCTTCTCATGATTTCTGCACTTGGGCCAAAGACAAGGTTAATTGTGCATCTTGTTTTCTGAAGTCATGATTCCTCTCAATATGATAAATATTCATGTGGCACTCATACTACACAAAACCTCCTTCTTAATGTAAGTGTCTCTGATAACTCGCTGCAGAACATATACATGTTTTCTACTTACGGTCTAACAAATGTTCTCCCAACTGAACTGTTGTCAACCTCATTTTCTTTCCAAATCTCTGTGGCAGGAGCATGCATGCACGTTATAGTAATCAACATCATCAAGAAATGATGATACACAAGATCTTTCAACTAATAATTCTGTTTGCATGATACTATATGAAGTATGTTTGGGGATACATATTTAGCCATAACCTCTGCACACCCTAATATTTGATTTTCAAACTAATACTCCATTTTTATTAATGTATCATACTGTATTTAAGGGGAGCTCAACTCCCTTCCTCCCCCCCTCAAAATGTCAGGTTTTCAGGATATCCCTGCTTCAGCACAGGTGGCTCAATCAGTTCCAGCTTCAGCACAGGTGGCTTAATCTGAGCCTCTGATTGAGCCACTTGTGCTGAAGTTCTGATATCCCGAGCACCCGACCTGTTGGGGGGGCTTGAGGACTGGCGATGAGAACCCCTGCTGTGTGTAATAAGTTTGTTAGTCAGTTTTCTTACATCGGATGCAATCTGCCCACCTGGATGGTTCACACGACCGCAGAGCAGCCCATACGTTGGCACAAAGAAACACAGATGCTGAACTTGTTACATGTAATAAAATAAAACTCATTCTGGCCATTCAAAGACCTCAGCTGTAATTAAATAACAATCATTTAAGATCACATCATGATATTGTGGCCAAGAGCGTTGCCTACAGTGTATGGTGAATTAATGGCAGTTTCGAGACTGGGTACAGGCTTGTGCGAGAAGGGGAGGCGGGGCGGCCAGAAGAGGGGGTCGGTTGGCATGGGGTGAAGGATCAGGCACCTGGGAGGTCAGGGGGAGGATGGGGCTGTTAGTGTTCAATACAACACATTAACCCTTTGTACCAAGAGCTTCAGATCAGTTACTCTAGAGCAGGGGAGGCCAACTCCAGTCCTCACGATCCACCACCAGGTGAGGTTTTAAGGGTATCCCTGCTTCAGCACAAGTGGCTCAGTCAGGTTTTAAGGGTATCCCTGCTTCAGCACAAGTGGCTCAGTCTTTGACTGCATCACCAGCATTGAAGAAGGAATACCCTTAAAACCTAACTTCTTGGTGGACCTCGAGGACTGAAGTTGACTCAAGAGCAAGTCTATTGGGAGAAGCGGAACATGAATGTTGACAATCATTTTGTTTTTCTATTTGCAAATGAAACTGTGACTAGTCACACGTGTTGTGTGTTGAGCCTAAGCCTGAAAGTCGGAGTGTTGCGTTCCCCCTCCCCCCCCCTCCTCTTACCACAATACATAATCTTCGTGTAATATTTTGTTAGGGGCCATTGTAGTAATTAGTCCCGGCACTACAGCGAGACCTGCCGCAGAAAGTAATCAACACATTTATTTTCGGCATAAAAGAAACAGATAGAAAAAGTTTTCTGAGCAAAGATTTAGTAACCTTTACGGGAGTAACTGAAAGACTTTGGGAGCTCTTCATTAAACTGCAATAGTGACCGCCATGGAACTATCGCTCGGAAACTCCCATTCAGGTCTACTGGACATTCCATACAATGCAATAACCTCCTCAATCGGAGCCACCACCGTGTAATGAATAACCCCCTTTGAGATTCTTATGCTCACTGTGGGTCAAGTGATCTGGGAATGATGTCTATGAATTTTGATGTGCACATGTTGCTGTGTGCCGCAGTATTTGTGTATATATAGGGGGGAATAGAGACCATCTTCCTGGCGTAGTTCTTTTTGACTATACCCAAAGTAATTTACCTCCTGGGCTGCCTATTTCTGTCCTTTATTGACCATGGGCTCTGTTTAAAAAAATCCCCGCTAAGAGGCGTTCAAGCATGTAATTCTGTGTTGCCCAACTTTTTTTCTTGACTTCCATTAAATAACCTTATACATTTACAATTGCATGCTATGTTTATGTTTTACAGAAGAGTATGTAACTGATTAAGCGTGAAAGAATTAGCAAATTGCACCACTTTAGTATAAATGGTACTCAATGGCTCTTGAGAAATGACCTTCGTATGAGTAAATAGTCAAAGCTTTCTATAATTTAGCACTTGTAGAAAATCCTGTTAGAATTGTCAATCAAAACACTCAATTACTTTTAATCAGACAGAGTGCTTCACATTGGAACACTTTTTGGTGTGTGGCAAAATTGAAGTGAGATTTCGACAATTAATTCCAAGTGGCCTTGTTAAATTGTGTTTTTATGGAAACCAAAAAAGTGCATGTCACTTTACTGTATGCGTGGCTATTGTAGCTTTTACATATAAACCTGGCATTTGCACATAGCTGTGCAGATCTCAAAGTATGAACAGTGAAGCATGGGGTGGATTTAATTATTAGATTAATTTTTTTTTAATCACAATTCCATGAAGAAGGGGCGGCTTGACAAAAAAAACCCTAACTTAACAGATTCCCATAAGGGTAATATTTCAGTAACACTTAACTCTCCTGTTTGTGTAGGTTCTCTCACACAGAATATTACCCTCGCGTATCTCAACACACTGTAAATTGCACCAATGAACAAAGTTCCTGAATATATATTTGGGGCTATGAATCAAACTGCACAAACAGGTGCATTGCTCTTAACCAGGGGGGCTCGACTCCAGTCTTCAAGAACCCCACTCCCCCACCCCAAAGGTCAGGGTTTCAGGCTAGCCCAGCTTCAGCACAGTCTTTGCTGAGCCTCCAATTGAGTCACTTGTGCTGAAGCAGGGACTGATTGAGCCACCTGTGCTGAAGCAAGGATATCCTTAAAACTTGACCTGTTGGAAGGAGTGAGGGAGCTTGAAGACTGCTCTAAACTCATGCTAAATGTGTTGACACGCGTCTGCATCAGTTTGCTTCATTATATACAGCTGTCTTGGGTTATTTGCGTTTATTAAGCAACATAAAGTTTATATGAAGCAATACATTATTAAATGAAAACCAATTTTTTTTGAGTATCTCTGAAAACACAGAACCATAAACCTTGTCAGCCAACACTTTGCATTAAGTTTGTCAAATATTTGAAATAGCTTTTACAATTGATGCAAATACTAAAGGACAGAACATGTAAGCGGTCACACTTTGTGTAGGATGAATGCAGTCTGCATGAGTACGATACAAAGTACCCGAAGTCTTATAAGACAGAAAAATGCCGAGCTTACTACGTACAAACAAAATTCATTTCCATTAAAGGTAATTCTGAAGAGGCTTATATAATATAATGTGTGCAGAGGCTTAACACATTGTTAAATACCCTATTTGGGGAAAATTAATCATTTTTTTCTTCCAACTTCAAAAATACTTCGTCTCTTTACCATGGCAGCAACTTCACAGAAATATAGGCAGAAAATGTCACATGGCACATACTAATTGTTGCGATTAAGGTCTAACAAGCAGAGCTTCCCTGCTGCTCTGAGAATGTCTCTGACTTTTCATCCTGACATCTGTGTCTTACAAGAATTTCACTCTGCTCTGACATTCCTTCTGATGTGGATCCAGGAATTAATGGATTGTGAAAAAACTGGCAGGATATCATTTAAAAAATAGAATTCTTAGTGAACAAGTGATGAAAAGGTATCAGAATCCACATACTTTGGGTCTGATACTAACACTTTTACAGTCATTTTTTTTCTCTTTCTCTCTTTCAAGAACTAATTCTCAAACACAAGGGCCTGAACACAGAACTTTAAGTGATGATAGAAACTTTATAACCAATAACTCCTGTGTTTCACAGAAATGGTTAAACACAGTTGCACAATAAATAATCCTAATTTGTCTTTTATAATAAAACATATTTATTATCACCCTTACCCGTAGTTAAATAGCTTTGTCGTCACCTATTTGTACAAACAAAATGATGGTGCAATGATTTTGATCAAACTAAACTTGTTAGTGAATTGATATTATTAATCTGTTAACCCGCATTATATGGCCACTTGAATTTTTTTCATACAGCACACTAACCGATTTGCAGAGGAAAAAGATATCTGTCAACTTGCTTAAAACAAAGGACTCTCTAAAATGACATTTTACACATCGCAGGATATCGACATGTATTTTGTTACTGTTTAATTACTAGATGCCAAAGTCATTTAAACATAGCTCAGTCACTGACACTAACATGTGACAGGCAGCAGACTTTGTAACGTCAATCCTTTTGCTGGTGCAGGGACCTATGGAGCATTGCATTATTTTGCAGGCACTTCCAAGACCAAAGAAGTCTATGGGTCATAATTGACCTAGGCCAACGACCTCTGCGGCCAGCCTCCCCCACAAATAGAAGCGCCTGACACTGTATTAGTTGGTGTAAAAAAAATAAAAATCACAACTTTATTGTGGAAATGTAAAACAAATTACCGGCCAGTCCTAGAGGTGGGAAACCCATATGGGGTGAAATCTCATCCAGCTAGCTGCCCAGCGATGCCCCACTCCTGGGTGCATTAACTAGGGCACAAGACCTTTCCTTGTGGCTTCTGGGGCCAAGCCACACAGTTGCCATATAATGCCTTCTATTCTTTTGCTGTGGCTGGCTCATCTTGCCCACCAATTCCCCCCCCCCCTATATAGTTACATAGTTACACCCTCATTGTTGCTGCATCCCTATCCCAGCTGCCATGCCGCCACTGCCACAACTTACCCTGTAACATAACAGACTTTAGGAAGAAAACAACATACATGCAAAGGGGAAATAATGGATACAACTACTCCAGTGGGCATACCGCGCTATAAGTGGGTTACTGTGTTTGCCCCCAAATCTCTGCTGCCCCAGTTCAGCACATGTGCCCTTAAACCCCTTGACACCTCCCTTGCCCATCCCGTGGGTGCGGTCAGCTAAGTGCCTGAGGACACCTTGCCAAGAGGCACATAGGAAGGTGCCCCACAGCAGTGCCATATCCTTCCTGTGATGTCCCCTCATTGGCTGAACCGCTCACGACGCCGCCGCGAAACCCCAAAACATTTTTACCTTGAAAATTCTGCCGCGCGATCGATCTGCATCTGATCGAAAAGCATACCTTTTGCTTGCTTCATTCATTGTAACATCGCCGGAAGAAGAGATCAGTGTATCTCGAAAGCTCGCACAAATAAAAGCATTTCGTTAGCCACAGAACGGTATCATCTATTTATTTTTTGATTATTGAAGCTCGGCTAACACGGTACTGATACCTCTACATGTGTATATATATATATATATATATATATATATATATATATATATATATATATATATATATATATATATATATATCTATTATCTCAGAAATACCAATCCTGACCCAGCTATCACAGAGCATTATGCAGATTTGAAAGGGAGCCACATGGACTTAGATTTCCCCCAAGGATTGATGAACAAGTACAAAATAATAAGAAGTGACAGGAAACAGATGACTAAGGTCTAATTTAATGCCAGTTTCAGTAACAATATTCCTTAAACTGGCCTTGGGATAATGTGCTGGTCACTGAAAGAAGAGGCATACAATGTGAAAGTACACTACAACATAGATATCAAACATATAAATGGAACTAAAGTGATTATATTGTTGAAGAATCCCAAGGAAGAAAATTAACAACAATTTTTTGAAGGTCTCAGTGCTTTAAATTAAAAATGACACACTTTAAAGTATGGAATGAGATTATCCAATTTACATACGGTATATGTGGATGTTATCTTGACTCTTGACAGGAACAAGATATCTCAAGGCCAAAATACATAGACCTAATGATGTGTAAATTCTAGAAGCATATGTCAGAGATGAAGGCCAGTTAGGATTCTATGAAGCATAGAGTCCATTCCCCAATACATTCCTGCACTACAAATTAACACTGTATATACTTACTCTACATACAGAAGAACGCTTAAAGCAGGCTCATGCATATATTTAGATGTCCTATCCTAACCATATTCTTAATGGTCTCTTATCTCTCCCAAACACAAGGAGGACAGTGGTTATGATAGTGGCTTAGGTCATGGGGTGTGCAAACTGGGGGGGCACGATGGTTACAGAGGTCCCACGCTCTCCCCCGAGGCATTTAAATTAAATGCAGGGGGACCACGCAAGGCCTCTGTAACTTGTACCTTGTATTGATGCCACGGAGTCACGTGACGTCGCGTTGCCATTGCAACGTGACGTCACATGACCCGCAACGTCATTTGAGCAGGGAGGGGGTGCGAGTAGGGGAGAAGAGCAGGCAAGGGGGGCGCAGGGAGAAAACTCTGCGCACCCCTGGCTTAGGTGATGGCTTTAGAGAGCACAACAAAAAAATCAACATTGCAGAACTGGAAAAGTCAGTTTGTTAGGGCTATACATATATTAGACCAGGTGTAGGGCTATACATATATTAGACCAGGTGTAGGGCTATACATATATTAGACCAGTCAGTTTGTTAGGGCTATACATATATTAGACCAGACAGTTTGTTAGGGCTATACATATATTAGACCAGGTGTAGGGCTATACATATATTAGACCAGGTGTAGGGCTATACATATATTAGACCAGGTGTAGGGCTATACATATATTAGACCAGGTGTAGGGCTATACATATATTATACCAGGTGTGGCCAACTTCAGTCCTCCAGGGCCATCAACATGTCAGGTTTTAAGGATATCCCTGTTTCAGAACTTGTGGCGCAGTCAACGACTGTGCAACTGATTGTGCCGACCTGTGCTGAAGCAGAGAAATCCTTAAAACCTGACCTGATGGTGGCCCTCAAAGACTGGAGTTGGTCACCTCCTGTATTAGACAAGGATCTTTGAAGGGTTAGAAGAGAATAGACTTCAGTGAGCGTTGTCAGGATGGAGACATTGAGAGAGATGTGGAAGATATTGGGAAAGCTTTCTTAAATGAATGATGTTTTTCGGCACCAATAGACCTATGAAGGGTGGGTGAGTATGATGGGGCAGAGAAAATAATTCCAGAGAAGGGTTACAGCCAGAAAAAAAAAATATTGTATATATAACAATGGTCACATGCA